>NW_025205617.1:8610-10713 GCF_004010195.1 Chiloscyllium plagiosum | reverse complement strand
AAGAAACAAAGATGATTGATGAGGGCAGAGCAGGAGACGTGATCTATATGGACTTCAGGAAGGCGTTCGACAAGGGTCCACATGGGAGACTGATTAGCAAGATTAGATCTCATGGAATACAGGGAGAACTAGCCATTCGGACACAGACCTGGGTTAAGGGTAGAAGTCAGAGGGTGGTGGTGGAGGGTTGTTTCTCAGATTAGAGGCCAGTGACCAGTGGAGTGCCACAAGGATTGGTGCCGGATCCACTACTTCTCATCATTTATATAAATGATTTGGATGTAAGCTTAAGAGGGTGCAGTTAGGTCATTGCAGTTGACAACAAAATTGGAGATGCAGTGGACAGTGAAGAAAGTTACCTCCGATTACATCGGGATGTTGATCAAATGGGCTGAGAAGTGGCAGGTGGAGTTTAATTTAGATAAATACGATGTGCTGCATTTGGGGAACGCAAGCCTTCGCAAGACTTATACACTTAATGGTAAGGTCCTGGGGAATGGTGCTGAACGAAAGGTCCTTGGAGGTCAGGTTCATAGCTCCGTGAACGTGGAGTCGGTGGTCGATAGGATAGAGAAGAAGGTGTTTGGTATGCTTTTCTTTATTGGTCAGAGCACTGAGTACAGGAATTGGGAGGTCATATTGCGGCTGTCCAGAACATTGTTTAGGCCACTTTTGGAATATTGCGTGTAATTCTGGTCTCTTTCCTATTCGAAGGATTTTGTGAAACTTGAAAGGGTTCAGAAAAAAAATTTACAAGGATGTTGCCTGAGATTAAGGACTTGAGCTATAGGGAGAGGTTGAATACGCTCGGGCTGTTTTCCTTGAAGAGCCACAGGCTGAGGTGTGACAATCATAGAAGTTTATAAATTCGTGAGGAGCATGGATTGTGTACATAAACAAGGTAATTTCCCTGGGGTAGGGTAGTCCAGAACTAGAGGGCAAAGGTTTAGGGTGAGTGGGGAAAGATACAAAGGAGACCTCAGGGTAAACGTTTCCATGCAGAGGGTGGTGTGTGCGTGTATGGAATGAACTGCCAGAGGAAATGGTGGAGGCTGGTACAATTGCAGCATTTAAAAGACATCTGTATGGGTATATGAATAGGAAGGATTTGGTGGGATATAGGCCAGGTGTTGGCAGGTAGGACTAGATTGGATTGGGATATCTGGTAGCATGGACGTAGGTTCTCATTCCATGCTGCACATCTCTCTGACTCTATGACTCAGACAGCTATTTACAGTTCAGTCCGGCTTATACTGCTCATGTCAATAACTCCAAATTACCGGGTAAACTCAGGCAACTATTTACATTTCAGTACAGGGTGCACTACTCATTTCAATAACTAAGAACTACAGTGCAAAATCAGGCTTCTATTACACTTCAGAATAGGGCATATTGCTCATGTCAATAACGACAAACTGCAGGGTAAACGAGACAGATCCTCATAATTCAGCGTAGGATATACTGTCCATGTTAATAACTGGAAAATACAGTGTAAACTCAGACAGCTGTTCACTGTTCAGTGCAGCTTACACTGCTCATGTCAATAACTACCAGGTACATGGTAAACTCAGGCAGCTACTTACAGTTCAATGCAGGATGCATTGCTCGTGTGAATAACTTCAAACTACAAGGTAAACTCAGAGAGCAATTTACAGTTCAGTGCAGGTTATGCTGCTCATTTTAATGACCAAAAACTACAGGGTAAACTGAGACAGAAATTTGCAGTTCTGTGGAGGATATACTGTTGATGTCAATAACAATAAACGTCAGGGTAAACTAAAGCAAGTATTTACATGTAATTGCAAGGTTTACTGCCCACGTTAATAACTAAAACATTACCAGGTACACTCAGATAGCTATTTACACTACAGCAAGGTATACTGCTCATGTCAATGACTAAAAATTTACATGGTAACTCAGAGAGCTATGTACAGTTCAGCACAGATATACTGCTTATGTCAAGAACTTCAAAATACAAGGTAACCTCAGACAGCTATTTACAGTTCAATGCAGAATGTCCTATTAATTTCTATAACTAATAAGGACAGTGTAAAATCAGGCATCTATTTACACTTCAGTGCAGGGTACGCCACCCATGTCAAT
>NW_025205617.1:5427-8168 GCF_004010195.1 Chiloscyllium plagiosum | reverse complement strand
ACTACAGGGTAACCTCAGACAGATATTCACAGTTCAGTGCAGATTACACTGCTCATGTCAATAAAAACAAAACACAGGGCAAAATCAGAGATCCAGTTACAGTCCAGGTTATACAGCTCCTGTCAATAACTACAAACAACAGGGTAAACTCAGACAGGTATTTATAGTTCCGTGCTTATGTTGTTAACTACAAACTACATGGAAAACTCAGAGAGCTAGTTGCAGTCCAGTGCAGTGTATACTGCTCATTTCAATAACTGCAAACTGCAAGCTAAACTCAGACAGAAATTTACAGCTCAGTGCAGGGTGTGCGACACATGCCAATAACTAAATAAATGTCTTAGTTTACCCTGCAATTATTAATTATTGACATGAGTAGCACACTCTGCACGGAGCTTTAAATTACTGGCTGAGGTTACCCTGTAGTTTGTAGTTATTGACATGGGCAATGGACCTTCCACTGATCTGTAAATAGCTCGCTGAGGTTACCCTGCAGTTTGCAGTTATTGCTATGATCAGTTTAACCCACACTGAAATGTAAATAAATGACTCCGTTTATTCTACAATTATTACAGTTCAGTGCAGGGTAAACTGGTCATATCAATAACTATAAATTAGAGGGTAACCTCAGTGAGGTGTTTACAGGTCAGTGGATGGTACATTGCTCATGTCAATAACTACAAACTTCAGGGTAATCTCAGACAGTTTTTTTCAGTCCAGTGCTGGTTATGCTGCTCCTGTCAATAACTACAAACCACAACATAAACTCCAACAGATATTTACAGTTAAGTGGAGATTATACTTGTCACCATCAAAACAACGGACAAAGAGAGTGCTGTGGTAGTTTGGTGTACTGATCTCTACACCACTGAAGCCAGGCACCAGCTCGAAGACACCTCCTTTTACCGCCCCCTAGACCATGACCTCACCCGCTTCTACCTCTTCCCCAAGATCCACAAACCTAACTACCCCCATCCGCCTATCATCTAAGCCTGCTCCATACCATAGAATTCACCTGCACCTACCTCGATACTGTCCTATCTCCCGGTCCAGCAACTCCCCACATACATTTGGGACACCACCCACGCCCTCCACCTCCTCCAAATCTTCCGTTTCCCCGGTCCCCAATGCCTCATCTTCATAGTGCACATCCCTTCCCTCTACAGCTCCACATGCCATGGCCAGGGTCTCCAAGCCCTCCGTTTCTTCATCTCCCAATGTCCCCACCAGTACTCTTCCACTGACCTCTAATTCGATAGGCTGAACTGATACTGGCCCCAGCTATGCCTGTCTATTTGTTGGCTACATAGAACAGTCCATCTTTCGGTGCCACACTGGTTCCAGTCCCCACCTCTTCCTCCACTACATTGTTGACTACACCAGCGCTACCCAGTAATCATGCGAGGAGGTTGAGCAGTTCATCAACTTCACCAACACATTGCACCTCCACCTAAAATTCACCTGGACCATCTCGGACACTTTCTCCCCCTTCCTAGACCTCTCCATCTACATCCACGAGGACCAAATCAACACTGACATTTATAAAAAAAAAACCACTGACTCCCACAGCTACTTGGATTACACCTCCTCCCACCCTACCTCATATAAAAATGCTATCCCGTATTCCCAATTCCTCTGTCTTTGCCGCATCTGCTCCCAGTTCCTTCACATATCACACCAGATGGCCTCTTTCATTTATGACTGAAATTTGCCCTGCCACATGGTTAACGATGCATCTCATCCAGGTCACGCATCTTTGCCTTTGAAACCCACCCCTCCAACTGTAACAAGGGCAGAACCCCCAGTCTTCACCTTCCTCCCCACCAACCTCCACATAAATTGCATCACCTGCCGATATTTCTGCCACCTACAAATGGACTCCACCACCTTTCCGCCCCATCCGCTTTCCGCAACGACCTTCCCTCCGCGTCCAGCTTGTCAGGTGCATGTCCCTACCAACATTACCACCCCTCCTGGGACCTTCTCCTGCCACTGCAGCAAATGCGAAACCTGCGGCCACACCTCCCCCCTCACCTCCGTAGAAGGCACCAAATCCATTAAAGTTTCACATCCATTAAAGTTTCAACTGCACTTTCACACGTCATTCATTGTAGCTGTTGTCCCGATACGGTCTCCTCTCCATTTGGGAAAATGGACGCCATCACGCAGCGTGCTTCAGAGAACATCTCTGGGACATCCACACTAATCAATCCCACTGTCCTGTGGCTGAACATTTCAACTCCCCCTCTTACTCTACCGAGGACATGCAGGTCCTGGGCCTCCTCAATCACCATTCCCCCATCACCCTATGCCTGGAGGAAGAACGCCTCATCTTCCGCCTTGGAACACTTCAACCCCAGGACATCAATGTGGACGTCACCACTTTCCTCACTTCCATTCCTCCACTTTACCCCAGTTCCAACCTGCCAGCTCAGCACCATCCTCATAACCTGTCCTCCCTGCCAATCTTCATTCCCATCTATGCGCTCCACCCTCCTCTCTGACCTATCAGCTTTACCCCACCTCCGTCCACCTATTGCACTCACAGCCACCTTCTCCCAACCCCACCCCACGCCCTCCCTTGTATCTGTCCACTCCCGAGGCTTCCAGCCTCATTCTTGAAGAAGGGATCCGGCCAGAAACGTCAATTTGTATGCTCCTCTGATGTTGTCTGACCTGCTGTACCTTCCCAGTAACACAACCTCAACGCTGATCTCCAACATCTGCAGACCTCACTGTCT
>NW_025205617.1:3340-5364 GCF_004010195.1 Chiloscyllium plagiosum | reverse complement strand
AGAGAAACCATTCACTTGCTGCATGTGTGGGAGAGGATTCACTCAGAAAACCAACCTGTGAATACAACGGTGAGCTCACACTGGGGACACACTATTCACCTGCTCTGTGTGTAGAAAGTGATTCAGTCAGGTATTCAACTTACTATCACACCAGCGAGTTCACACTGGAGAGAGACCATTTACTGGCTGTGATTGGAGGAAAGCATGCACTTTGTCACCCAAACTGCTGAGATGCCAGCGAATTCATAAGTGTGCATAGTATAGGGTTTTGTTTTCTTTTATTTACACCGAGTAATTGAAAATGGTCTTTGGCAGTTAAAATGTTAAAACAATTGTGTATCTAGAACACCTGGTTTTAGAAATAATCAACATAGTGCTGTGTACAGATACATTCTTATTATGTGAAGGCAACCAATCTACACAGTGTGTGAACAGGGATTGTCTGGTTCATTTGGTCTGTTTAAACACCCAGAAGGTCATGGAGTGATGACAGGAGGTGGATTTTGAACTCATTGACATCCATTCCAAACTATGCATTCTGGGGTTTGTTTCTGATGATGTTTGGAAACACCGTCAGTCTGGTTATCTTTTGGAGACAAAAATAATATTGATCAGGTTTCTGTTAAACACATGGCAAACAAGTCGATTTCATATCTCAAAAGCAACTGACTTTCTTCTGAAGGGCTCTCCATCTCACTCTGAAATCAGCTTCTACGTTTTATTTCTGGAAAGTCGTTCAGGATTTCAATAAATCTATTCAGTGGAAGAAATTATCGTCCAATCTTTTCTTAATCATTCACTCATGGTTTTGAAGCTCTAACTAAACTTATTGATTCACTCGAAAGAGGGATTTCCCTGACTTCAAAGCTTACGTTACATGAAAATCTCTTTTGTTCACTTTTAAACTTGCGTGCTTCTGGTCCAGCATTTCCAAATCTCGTGAATAAATTTGTCTTGCAGACGTTTCGTCCCCTGTTTAGGTGATATCCTCAGTGCTTGGGAGCCTCCTGCGATGCGCTTCTGCGATGTTTCCCCCGGCATTTATAATGGTTTGTCTCTCCCGCCTCGGGTTGTCAGTTGCAACTGTCCGTTGCAGTGGTCGGTATATTGGGTCCAGGTCGATGTGTTTGTTGATATTTGTCAACAATCACATCGACCTGGACCCAATATACCGGGCACAGCAGCGGACAGCTGGGACTGACAACCGGAAGCGGAAGAGGCAAACCACTGTAAATGCCGGAGGAAACATCACAGAAGCGCTTCACAAGAGGTTCCCAAGCACTGAGGATATCACCTAGACAGGGGACGAAACGTCTGCAACGCAAATTCCCAACTCGGCGAACAGAACCACAACAACGAGCACCCGAGCTACAAATCTTCTCACAAACTTTGATCTCGTGAATAAACTCATGAATTCTCTCTATCATCCCAATGAAACCGTTTGCATCCTTTCTGGCGTTTTTATGTCTTAGTAAACCACGTCCCTGGGCTTTCTAACATCTTGCTATCCAGGAAGCAGCATGTGTTCCCTTCCTAACCTCTTCACATGTCTTTGGTGGAGAATGAGGACAAGAATTACAGACAATGCTCTCACTGAGGGTGACCTAAAGTTTTTACAGTTACACTATGTACTCTTTGCTTTTGAAATATGAGTTCACTATTTATAAACTCTAATTAGCTAAAGCATTATCTATCTAGTTCATGAACGTCGTATCCATGGAGATGAAAATTATCTATCAATTCCTTTAGTCTTTCATGGAATGGCCAACATCTCTAACTCCCCGTGCCCTGAGTGAGTCTCAGTTATTTCTAAAGCTGAAATTCAAACAAATACCTCCCAGTGGATCTACAGTCATTCCAGTGCAGACTGGTTCTGGACAGTAAATACCATCACCAAAGGCCACCGTGGATCTGAAATCAATACTTTACACATAGTAATTGTCGAAGCTATTGTGTATCGTATTTCCGTGTTCTTGTCCACTTTGTTCATGTATTGAGTTCTCCAGCATGATTAATTTCTGAAT
>NW_025205617.1:0-2060 GCF_004010195.1 Chiloscyllium plagiosum | reverse complement strand
CATGGGATCCAGCTATGCCTGCCTGTTTGTCAGATATGTGCAACAGTCCATCTTCCGCTGTTACACAGGCACCATACTCCACCTGTTCTTCCACTACATTGATGAATCTTTTGGCGCCACCTTGTGTTCCCAAGAGGAGGATGAACAGTTCATCCACTTGACCAACACCTTCCACCCAGACCTCAAATTCACCTGGATCATCTCGGCAACTTCCCTCCCCTTCCTGGACCTCTCCATTACGGTCACTGGCGACTGAATAATCACAGACATATACTGCAAGCCCACCGACTCCCATAGCAAGCTAGACTACACCTCCTCCCATCCTACCTCATGTAAAAAACGCCATTTCTTATTCCCAATTCCTCCTCCTCCAGCACATCTGTTCCCATGATGACCAATTCCACCTCAGAAAGTCCCGGTTGGTCTCCTTCTTTCACGAATTCCCTTCCCACGTGGTTGACGATACCTTCCAGTGCATGTTCTCCACTTCACCACCACCAGCCTTGAACTCCATCCTTCCCAATGCAACAAGTACAGAACCCCTGTTGCTAACCTTCCACCTCACCAACCTCTGCATAAAATGCATCATATCTCGCCACTTCTGCCACCTCAAAACAGATCCCACCACCAATGATATATTTCCCTCCCCGCCCCAATCAGCATTGCGAAAAGACCATTCCCGTCAGGACGACCTTGTCAGGTCCACACCGCCCCACCAGCCCACATCCCACTCCTGGCACCATTCCCAACACCGCAGTAAGGGTAAAACCAGCGCCCACAGCACTCCCCTCATGATTTTAGATTAGATTCCTTACAGTATGGAAACAGGCCCTTCGGCCCAACAAGTCCACACTGACCAGCCGAAGCGCAACCACCCAGACCCATTCCCCTACATTTACCCCTGCCACTAACACTATGGGAAAGTTAACATGGCCAATTTCACCTGAGCTGTATATCTTTGGACTGTGGGAGGAAACCGGAGCACCCGGAAGAAACCAACGCAGACACGGGCAGAATGTGCAAACGTCTCACAGTCAGTCGGGAATTGAACCCGGGTCTCTGGCGCGGTGAGGCAGTAGTGCTAACCACTGTGCCACTGTGCCACCATGCCGCTCATCTCCGTCCAAGGGCCCAAGAGATCCTTCGTCGTCCTTTGGAAATTCACATGTACTGCAACCAAGGTCAATTACTGCATTCGTTGCACCCAGTGTGGTCTCCTCTACATCAGGTAGACAGGACATATTCTTGCAGATCATTTCAGAGAACATCTCTGGGACACCTGCACCCATCAACCCCACCGCTCCATGATTGAACACTTCAAATCCCCTCCCCACTCCATCAAAGATGTACAGGTCATGGTCCCCCTTCATCGCCAAACTGTTACAACTCAACGCCTGGAGGAGGAACGCCACATATTCCAACTTGGGAACCTAACACCACATGGGACAACTATGGATTTGAACAACTTCCTCATTTTTCCTCCCCACAAGCCCAAACCTTCAGATCGGCACCATCCCCTGGACCCATTTTATCACTGCATCCTCTGACCTATCATCTTCGCCCTCACCTTCATCCACCTCTCGCTTTCCCAACAACCTCCCACATCCCCACACGCCTACCACTTATCTTTCAGCCCCGACTTACAAGACTTATTCCTGATGAAGGGCTATGCCAGAAACGTGAATTCTTCTGCTCCTCTGATGCTGCCTGACCTGCTGTGCAGTTCGAACACCACATTCCCGACCCTGCTAACCAACATCGGCAGTCCTGACTTTCTCCTAGGAATAATCAATTACCTCAGACAGAAGATGCCCCTGGATTGCAATGATCACAGTGTGAGTGAGTTTTGCGTTTATTTTTGGTGAGGGCAGGCTGGACCTGAGACGAGCACTTAACACCTAAGCAACGGGAATGGTATCAGATAGCGAAGTTAAGGCGGGTTGAAGTGAAGTGGGAACTTCTGTCAGAAGGTGGATCAGTACAACTGCGCCATATCACCCAAACTGTAAAAGACATGTAGAATGAATAAAGCACCTTGAATGCAGGCAGAATGCCAGGTA
>NW_025205616.1:0-10712 GCF_004010195.1 Chiloscyllium plagiosum | reverse complement strand
TTAGCAGGGGGATTGAGTTTAAGAGCCATGAGGTAATGCTGCAGCTCTGTCAAGACCTGGTTAGATAACATTTGGCATTTTGTGTTCAATTCTGGTTGCCTCATCATCAGAAAGATGAAGAAGCTACAGAGAGGGTGCAGAGTAGATTTATCAGGATGCTGATTGGACTGGAGGGGAGATCTTACGGAGAAAGGTTGAGGGAGTTAGGGCTTTTCTTTTTAGAATGAAAAGGGACAATAGATGGCTTATTGGAGGTGAACGAGGTGATTTGAGGCTTAGGTAGAGAGGAGAACCACATACTTTTCCAGTTGCAAAAATGGAAATAACGAGGGGACATAAATTGAAGGTGATCAGAGGAAGATTTATAGCAGATGTTAGGGGTGGATTATTTGCACATAGTACGTACAATGCACTGCCAACAGTGGTAGTTGAGTCCAATACATTAGGGACATTTAATGAACTCTTAGTCAAGCAAATGGCTGATAGTAAAATGTAGGGTCTGTAGGAAAAAAGATCGGCACAACATTGAGGGCCGAAAGGCCTTTCGCTGTGCTGTACTGTTCTATGATCTAAATAGGGAGGGTTACAATGGCACAAAGAGGTTTCCGAAAGCTGCAGAGGATGGGAACTGAATGAAGAGACACAAATAGGAAGGTGTGCTCGGATTGTCGGAGGAAACACAGACAGCAATGGTCTGATCTGGAGCAGATGACCTAGTCTGGGAGGGGTGCGGGGACTGGAGGTGGTTTCACAGGGAGGGAGGACCATAGAGCCACAAGGTGTCACAGAAACGTGAAGAGCTATAGGACCTGCAGGTGTTCATGGAGATGGGGAGGTTGGGAGGGATGCAGCAGTTTACAGGCATAAGGATGTTGGTAGGATGGGGTGTTTCACACAGACAGCAATGTTTTTGGAGATTGGAGCAGATTATGGAAATCAATACTTTTTATGGATTAGAAGAACACACAGCTATGTGGAGAGCAGTCGCGACTGAAGATGTTTATACTTGTAGAAAGGCGAAGTTCTGCAGGTTATTTAGGTATAGAAGGTGCGGAGTTGGACATTTTTACCAGCATGTAAGGACAGCAATTTTGGTTGGAGACAGTTTCACAGATAAGGGAGCAATAGTAACCTCCTCCAGTTTGGCCAAAGTTGGAAGGGTTGTCAGGGAGGGTAACGTTTATACAGATAGGGGTGTAAGTGCTGGACAAGGTTATGGAGATGAGTAGTTGGCTGGAGAGACTGGAGGAGCTTGCATTGACAGGATGGGTGATAGGCACAGGAGGATGCTACACATATAGTGAGTCTTTTCGGAAGTGGATCGGATAGTCACAGGCATTGGAGTGAGTTCTACAGATCAGGGATGCTGCACGGACCTGAGAGGATTGTACAGTCTCCATAGATTGATTGTATCTTTCGGACTGGAAAAAGATACGAATAGCTTAAAGTCAATGTATGCTGCTTTCTTTTTCCTGAACAGAGACTCTATATCCCTCAGCAGCCAGGGATCTCTGAACCTGCCAGATTTTCGCTTCACTCAAACATACTGGCCCTGGATTCTTGAGATCACACTTCTAAAAGCCTCCCATTTGTCCGTTATTCCTTTTCCTTCAAACAGACTCACCCAATCGATGGTAGTCATAATGTGGAGGAAACGTTTTTGGACTGGGGTAGACAATGTTTAAAATCACACAACACCAGGTTCCAGTCCAGCAGGTTTATTTGGAGGTACTGGGTTTCAGAGCACGGCTTCATCAGGTGGTTGTGGAGCACAATGATGAGGCACAGAATTTATAGCAACAGGATTGCAGTGTCATGGAATGTAATATTAAACACATTTAGTTTCAGCATTTCATCTTTTAGGATGATCACCTGCGCTTCGAAAGCTGGTGCTTCGAAATAAACCTGTTGGACTATAACCTGGTGTTGTGCGATTTTTAATTCACCCAATCAACCTCGGCTCGATTCTGCCAAATAGCCCCAAAATTGGCCCTGCTCCAGTTTCACACCTTAATCTGTGGATCTGTTTGATCTTTTACCATAACTAAGTTAAAACCAGGACAGTTGTGGTCACTGGACCCAAAGTGCTCTCTGATTGACTATTCAGTCACTTGCCTGACCACGTTGTCTCAGGGGAGGTCCAGTGTTGCACCCGCCTGAGTAGGGTTAGGCCTTGTTCGAGTTACGTCTTGATTTAGGAAACTTTCTTAGACACATTTGACAAATTGAACTCCGTATGGGCCTTTTATTCTGTGGGTGGCCCAGTCCATCCAGGGGATGTTAACATCTCCAACCAATACTACATTATTATTTCATGAGGTACCTGCAATCTCTCTCCACATCTGCTCCTCTAGTATCCGTTGGCTATTTGGGAATCTTGAACACTGTCACAACAGAGTGCCCATCCCCTTTTTGTTTCTAACGTCTCAACATATGGCCTCATTTGATGACTCTTAAAGAGTATCCTCTCGATGCGCTGTTGTTCTGCCCTCCCTTATCAGAAGGGCAGCTCCCCCTCCTCACTTACTTGTCCTTCTGTCACGCCTGAAGCTTCTGTATCCGGAAACACTGAGTTGCCAGTCCTGCCCTTCACTCTACCATGTTTCTGCTTTGAATAAAATTTCCCAGTCCCCAGAGCTAATCCACGCTCTGAGCTCATCTTCCTTACCAGTCAGGTTTCGTGAATTGAAATAAATGCACGTTAAACCAAAAGTCTTTTTCCTCCCTTGACTGAGCCCCTGGATATCCTGAATAGGAAACTTGTTCTCGATGGCTGATGCATTTTTTCCTCTGACTGGTCGATAGGCCCTCCCTAATTCAGAGTCCCTGCCAAACCTTTTTAAACCCTCCCCGAGTAACACTAACAAATTTCCCCCACAACATACTGGCGTCCCTCTGGTTCAAGTCAAACCTGTCCTCTTGTATAGGTCACCTCTACCCCAAAAGAGATCTCAATGATCCAAACCTTACCCCTTCCCCCAGCTCCTCAGCCACACATTTACCTGGCCTATCTTTCTATCTCTATCCTCACTGGGGAAGGTGGCACTGGGAGAAATCTGGAGATCATTTCTTTTGAGGTCCTGCTTTTTAACTTCTTACCTAACTCCTGATATTCATTTCACAGGACCCCATCCATTTGTCTACCTCTGTCATGTGGGCCGATGTGCACAATGACCGCTCGCTATTCACCCTCTCCTTCAGAATGTTCAGTAGCCCTCAGAGACATTTCTTGACCCTGGTTTCCAGGAGGCAGCACACTATCCTGGAGTCTCTTCTGCAGCCACACAGTCTCCTATCTGTCCCCCTCACAACTGAGTCTCCAATCAGTATCATTACAATTAGAGAGGATCTGGCAAACATAGAGTGGGAGTACTATCTGCAGTTGGGTCTATATTTGGAAAATGGGAGTATGTTAAAGTGATACAGTGAAATTCAGGGCCAGTGTGTTCCTGACGCGGGGTAGTAAAGGCAGCAAGTCAATTGAATACTGATCAAGCGACATCGTGAGTTTGATAAAGAAAACTCAGTGCAATAAAACCGGGCGAAGTCATTCAAAAGTATAGGGACTGCAAGGGCGTCCTTAGAAATGAGGGACACCAATGACCATAAAATATCCTTGTCAGATACTATTAAGGAAAAGTCACAAGGTATTTTATCAGTATGTTTAGAATAAGAGGATTACTGAAGAAATAGTGAGGCCTGTTAGAAACCGAAGAGACAATGTGTGCATGGAGCCAGAGGACGTAGGTGAGGTCTTCAATGAATAATTCTCATCTGTATTCACACAGGAGAAAGACATTGTAGCCAGGGATTTTAGTTCGGATGTTGAGGTTTGAGAACATGTTAAGATCAATACGGAGGAGGTATTAAATGTTTTCACAGGCATAAAGCTGGAGAAATCCCCAGTGCCCAATAAAATGTATCCCAGGCTGCTATGGGAGGTAAGGGAGGAGTTGCTGGGGCCTTGGTGGATATATTTAATAGTTTGCTGGCCACATGTGAAGTGCTGAATGACTGGAGGATCGCTAATGTGGTTCCTTTGCTTAAGAAGGGCAGCAAGGATAGGCCAGGTAATTACACAGCAGATAATCTGACAGCAGTGTGAGAGAATTTATTGGAAACAATTCTGAGGATGAATCAACACTTACAAAGGTAAGGATCATCTCAGCTCAGTCCTCACGGATTTGGGAGAGGAGGATACTGTCTGAGAAATTCAGTGGAGCTTTTTGAAATGGTGTCTAAAAGTATTGATGAGGGCAGTGCAGATGATGTGGTTTACATGGAATTGAATAAGGCCTTTGACAAGTTCACACATGGGAAGGCTGGTCCAAATGTAAAGACCCATTGGGTTCCAAGGCAAGTTGGTAAATTGGATCCACAATTGGTGGACAGACTGCTTCGTGTTTGAAATTCCTTCACCAGTGGGTGTACCACAGGGATGTGTGCAGGAACCATTGCTGTTTATTATGTGCATTAACAACTCGGATGTGAAAGCAGAATGAATCAAGTGTAGGCTCGCAGTGAAGCGGATGATCTCAGTCTACAGTCCGATGTCTTTCAGATGATAATTTGAGCAGGGTTTAGTAATGATCGAAGTGAGATAATACCCAGTGGGAGGAATGATAAGCGACGAACAGATATAATGAACGGTAGGTCCTTGCGGAGTACTGACGAACACAGGGAGCTTGGTGGACAAGTCCATAGATCCCTGAAGGTATCAGCACAGGGAGACAGGGTGGGGAATGGACCTCACCTGGGGGGTGGGATGAGGATCAACATTCTGGTGGGGCAAATTACTGGAGCAGCTTGAGAGGATATAAACTAGTCTGGCAGGGTGTTGGACCTTAAACTGTCATAAAGGCAGATAGAAGATTAAGCCTGGTACACAAGTTAAAGAGAGCAATTTCAACAGACAAGGCAGGCAAGAACATAGCAGGGAATAGGGAAAAACTGATTATTAAACTGCATTTATTGCAATGCAAGGAGCCTGACAGCTAAGGAAGATGAACGCAGGGGATGGAGAGGAATATGGGACTAGGAGATTGTAGTTATCATCTGTGCAACTGTCTGTGTGGAGTTTGCACATTCTCCCCGTGTCTGTGTGGGTTTTCTCTGGGTGCTGTGGTTTCCTCCCACAGTCCAAAGATGTACAGGTTAGGTGAATTGGCCATGCTAAGTTGGCCGTAGTGTTAGGTGAAGGGGTAAATGTAGGGGAATGGGTCTGGGTGGGTTATATTCCAAGGGTCGGTGTGGACGCCTTGGACCAAAGAGCCTGTTTCCACACTGTAATAAATCTAATCTAATATAATCTAATCTAATCTAATCTAATCTAATCTAATCATTACAGAAACACTGCTGAGGGAGGGACAAGACCAACAACTCATTGTTTCAAAGTAGAGCGACTACAGGAAGCAGGAGAGGAAGGACACGTGGTGGTGGGTTTTGATAGCAAGAAACATCACAGCAATACTTAAAGAGGACATTCCTACGGGATCGGCCACTGTGTTCGTGGAACTGTGGAGTAAGAATGGGTCATCACTTTGATACGAGTGTACTGACCCTGAATAATCTGTGGCTGACTGAGGAACAAATATGTCGGGAGATCTCCTGTCTGTATCTGACATATGCCTACTTCTTTTTCTGAACTAAAACCTCAACTTTTCTAATCATCCAGCATTCCATACACCTTACCAGCCTTTCCTTTCTCACTAACAGAAATACTGTATACTGTCTCTGGACTGCCGTTATCTCATTTTGGAAGGCTTCCCAATTTCCAGTGGTAAAGGTTTCATTCTCTCAAAATGGAACCTCCCCAATTACTGCATCTCGTGGAATTGCCACTTGAAAATAATGAAAAAAAAATAACGAACATTCCAAACAAAGGCTTTGATGTGGTGAGCTCTGGTCAGTCACCAGAGAGTGCTTTCTACCTGAGCAGCGCCAGGTCAGTGTCAGGCACACAGACAGAATGAGCAAATAGATTCACAGCCTGGGAATCTGAAGCTGCGCACAGCCATTATGATAAATATCTGTATAAATAGGACAGCGAGATCAGCCCAATAGTCCGATCAAAAAGAGTCCGTCAGTCATTCAAATTATAATATCCTTCAGGTTCCACAACCCATTCTCGGTCCCATCCTGCAAGTTCTATGAATCCAACTCCCTCTAGCTTCCTGCAGGATCCACGTCCCTTCCTACATTTGTACCATCCTCCAGGTTCTGCAGCCCTTCCTACTTCTGTAACATGACCCGGACTCTACAACCCTTCCTTCCTCTGCAATGTTCCCCAGAGGGAGCTGGAGGGTGATGGGGGTTACAGAGACAATGAATGAGATCAGGATGGGAGGGTGTTGCAGATATTAGGAATACTGCTGTGGTTATAAAAGAGACTTCAGGACTTTTGAGGGTTGATGCTAATAAAGGAGATTTCAGAGCGAAGGAGGATTGTCGGGACATGAAGAGGTTTCACTGTTTGCGAGAGTGGTAGGGATCAGAGGAAGTTACCAAGATAGGGAGGGTTTAAGATTGCAGGATTCCACAGACAACATTTTTAAGGATGAAAGGCAGGATTCTTGACAGTGTGGAGGAACAGAAGAATCTTGAAGTCCATGTCCATAGATCCCTCAATGTTATCAGTCAAGTTGATTGCCTTGTTCAGAAGATGTTTGGTGTGTTGGCTTTCATTAGCAGGGGGATTGAGTTAAAGTTCCATGAAGTTATGCTGCAGCTCTATCGAGCCCTGGTTAGAGAACATTTGGTGTATTGTGTTCAGTTCTGGTTGCCTCATTATCAGAAAGATGTGGAAGCTTTAGAGAAGGTGCAGAGGAGATTTATCAGGAGTGTAGGTCTAATGAAGAAAGGTTGAGGAAATTAGGGATTTTCTCATTGGAATGAAAAAGGATGAGAAGTGACTTGATAGAAGTGAACGAGATTATTTGAGGCCTCGATAGAGAGGATAACCAGATACTTTTCCCATTGCTCTAATGGGTATAACGAGGGAACATACATGGAAGGTGATTGGAGAAAGTTTTACGGGAAATGTGAGAGTTTTTTTTAACACAGAGTGGCAGATGCATGGAATGCACCGCCAACACTTGTAGTGGAGTCCAATACATTAGGGATATTTAAGCAACACTTAGATAGGCACATGGATGATAGTAAAATGTAGGGTCTGTAGTTTAGTTTAATCTGAGAGTAGGATAAAAGGTCAGTGCAATATTGAGGGCCGAAGGGCCTGCACTGTGCTGTACTGCTCTATATTCTAATTAGGGAGGCTCACAATGGCACAAAGAGGTTTCAGGAAGCTGGAGAGATGGAATCTGAATGAAGAGACACAAATAGGAAGGTGTGCTCGGATTGTCAGGAGGTAACAGAGACAGCAATGGTCTGACCTGGGAGCAGACGACCCAGACTGGGAGGGGTGTGGGGACTGGAGGTGGTTTCACAGGGAGCGAGGACCAGTGAGCCACAGGATGTTACGGAAATATGGAGAGCTGTAGGGTCTACAGGAGTTCATAGAGATGGGGAGGTGTGGAGGGATGCAACAGTTACAGGCATAAGGATGTTGATAGGATGGGGTGGTTTGCACAGACAGGAGTGTTTTAGGTGAATGGAGCAGATTACAGAAATCTAGACGGTTTTATAGATTAGAAGAACAAACAGATATGTGGAGGGTAGTCGTGACTGAAGATGTTTATAGTTATTGAAAGGCTGAGGCTCTGGAGGATATTTAGGTATAGAGGGTGTGGTGTCTGACGATTTTACCAGGAGATAAGGACATCCATTTTGGTTGGAGACAGTTTCACAGATTAGGGAGCATTAGTAACGTCCTGCAGTTTGGTCAACGTGGGAAAGTTTGTAGGGGACGGTGACATTTACACAGATAGGGGTGTAAGAGATGGAGAAGGTTATGGAGATGGGTAGATGATGGACAGACTGGAAGACCTGACATTGACAGGTTGGGTGATAGGCAAGGGAGGATGATACACAGATAGTGAGATTTTTTCGGATCAGATAGTCACAGGAATTACAGTGAGTACTACAGATCAGGAGTGCTGCAGGGACCTGAGAGGATTGCACGGTCTCCACAGATTGATCATGCCTTTCGGACTGGAAGAACTTAAACTTTATGTATGCTGTTTTCTTTTTCCTGAACAGAGACTCAATATCCCTCATCAGCCAGAGATCCCTGAATCTGCCAGATTTTCCCTTCACTCTAACAGGGACATACTGGCCCTGGATTCTTGAGATCACACTTTTAAAAGCTTCCTGTTTGCAAGTCATTCATTTTCCTTCAAACAGACTTGCCCAATCGATGATAGTCGTAATGTGGAGAAGCTGGTGTTGGACTGGGGTGTACAAAGTTAAAAATCACACAGCACCAGCCTACAGTCCAGCAGGTTTATCTGGAGGCACTAGGTTTCGGAGCGCTACTTCATCAGGTGGTTGTGGAGCACAATCACAAGGCTCAGAATTTATAGCAACAGGATTGCAGTGTCATGGAATGTAATATCAAACACATTTAATTTAAGCCTTTCATCTTTTAGGATGATCACCTGCGCTTCGAAAGCTAGTGCTTCAAAATAAACCTGTTGGACTATAGCCTGGTGTTGTGTGATTTTTAATTCTCCCAATCTACCTCTGCACCTGCCTAATGACCCCAAATCTGGCCCTGCTCCAGTTTCACACCTTAATCTGTCAACCTGTCTGATCTTTTTCCATAACTATGTTAAAACGAAGACAGTTGTGGTCACTGGACCCAAAGGATAGGCCAGCTAATTACAGAGCAGGTAGTCTGACAGCAGGGGGACGGAAATTATTGGGAACATTTCTGAGGGACAGTTTGAATCAATAACTGGGAAGGCAGGAAACAGTTAGGGATAGTCAGCACGGATTTGGTAAAGGAAGATCCTGTCTGATGAATTCAGCGGAGTTTTCTTTGAAATTACGATTGAAAATGTTGATGAGGGCAGTGCAGATGATGTGGGTTCCATGGAATTCATTCAGACCTTTGACAAGGTCCCACGTGGAAGGCTGGTCCAAATGGGAAGAGCCACTGGGATCCTAAGCAAGTTGCAAAGCAAGTTGCAAAACTGGTGGAGGGTTGTTTCGGTGATGAGGAGCCTTTCACCATCGAATGTACCACAGGGATCTGTGCAGGAACCATCGCTGTTTATTATGTACATTAATGAGTTGGATGTGATAGCAGAAGGTTTACAGATGACATGAAGGGTGAGGGTGTTGTCCACAGTGAGAGGGATGGTCTCAGGCTACAGTCCGAAGGTTGAGGTTGGGACTGAATTTCAAAGAGTCCTTTCAATCGATAATGCAGTCAAGAGCTCAGCAGGCAATGAGGGAAAACCGATCAATTAAACTGCACTTACTTTGACGTTAAAGCCCTGACAGATAAGACAAATGAGCACATGGCATGGATGGGAACATGGGACTGAAAATTCACAGGTATTACAGAACAACTGCAGAGGGAGGACAGGACCAGCATCTTAATGTTCCAGAGACAGATGCTAGAGGAGGACAGAACAGGAAACAAAAGTGGAGGGGGAGTGGAGTTCTTGATTAGTGAAAAAACATCACTGCAGCACTTAGAGAGGATATGCCTGGGGATCATCCAGTGAAATACTCTTAGTGAAACTGAGAAATAAGAATGAGTCATCACTTTGATATGACTATATTACAGGCCCCCAATAGTCAACGGGAAATAGAGCAGCAAATATATCAGGAGATCTCAGATATCTAAGAATAATAGGGTTGTAATGGTCGGGGATTTTAATTTTCTATACCTAGACTGGGACTACCATAATGTATACAGCTTGGATAGGAGGAATTCGTTCAGTGTGTTCAAGAAAACTGTCTCAGTCAATATGGAAATGGTCTGACAGCAGAAAGGGATAAAACCTGACCTCCCCTTGGGAAACGAAAGTAGGGAAAGGGAATGAAGTGTCTGGAGGGGAGCACTTTGGCAAAATTACCTCACTTCTATCAGTTTGAACATAAATTTCACATCGAAACTTACTGTGGAGAAACTCTGGGGAAGTCAGGGAAAGAAACAGTGATGTCTTCACAAGAGTACACATTGGTGAACAGGAAGTGCTGAAGGTTTGAAAACGCATAAAAATTAGACAACTCTCTCGGAACTAATCCGGTATATCCCATGACATGGGGCGGGGGGGGGGGGGGGGGCGGGGGTTAGGGAAGAAATTGCGATGTCCCCCAAAGAGATATTTCTATCAAAGACAGCTACAGGTAATGAGCTGGGAGTCTGGAGGGTCACTAATGCTGTGCCAGTATTTAAGAAAGGCTGCGAGGGGAAGCCAGGGACCTAAACACTCGTTCGCTTGATGTCAGTGGTGCGAATGTTGATCGAAGCGATTCTGCAGGACAGGAGTTACATGCATTTGGAAAGGTAAGTATTGATTAGGGATAGTCAGCACAGCTTTGTGCGTTCAAAGTAGTGTCTTGAAAACTTAACTGAGTTTGTTGAAGAGGTGATAAACAAGATAGATGAAGACCGAGCAGTAGACACTGTCTATCCTGACTTCAGCAAGGCCTTAGGCAGGGTTTGCCTGGTGCACTGGTTAGTAAGGTTAGATCACATGGGATCAGAGAGAGCGAGACAAACGGACACAAAATGGGCTTGACAGTAGGAAACAGAGGGTAGTGGCAGAGGGTTGTTGTGTTGACTGGAGTCTCTGACC
>NW_025205615.1:4302-10712 GCF_004010195.1 Chiloscyllium plagiosum | reverse complement strand
ACCACAAGAGCTTTTCCATTTCGATTTAAAAAACGTTCATGATGTGTGTGTGACACCCTTGAAAGAAAGGCAGGAAAGTATAAGTGGAACACCTGGAGGATGTGACTGGGGAATTGGTTTCAGGGAGCAGGCAGGGAATTTAAAACAGTATTTTACATCGTTCCTCACAGGGGAATCACAAAGAGTTTCAATAATATAACCGAAATCGTAGTCAGGTGAAATTTCTTGCAATGTCTCTAACAAAACGAAAAAGGCTTTTCTCAAACAGATATGACCATCGATAAACAGGTTCTAATAAACTGGTTTTAATAGAAGTGGTTACAGAGTGACTGTTGACACTGCGTGAAATTTTCCAAAACGCTCCGGATTACAGGAGTGTTCCAGCGAAACTGGAGACCCTCCAATATGGTGCCTATCTTCAAGAAGAGCGTGAATCTTCAAGAGTTTAGGTGCTCCCTTTGTCTGAATTTTGGAGTATATTTGAGAGGCTTCATGGCTTCATAAGGCACTTTCATTCTGAGTGTTTAAAAAATAAAACTTTGCTCGTTCCCCTGATGTGTTACACACTGGAGGACGAACATTTTCCTGAACTTGGGAAATATTTGGAACATTGCACAAACGAATTCATTCAGATAATTCTAGGAACAGCACTCAGCAGGCCATTTTGTAACAATGTGGGGGTATTGCATAGGTGTGAGAGGGAGAATTTGCTGCATGCAGTACTGGGAGTGATGGAGCCTCATCCTGGAGAAGGCGCTGTAACAGATATGCAGTGAGTGCGAGGGAGCAGAAAGAATATGGTGACCATTATCCTGACAGAGCAGGGAAAGTTATTGATGCTTGTCCTGTATTGCTGAACATTTTTCAGACTGCAGATACTGCACTGAGCTGGGTGGTGAGCTCAGACCATCCTCGGTGGGTCTGGTGGTGTGGCCCCCTCTGGGAAGAGAATGGCCCTCCTCTGTACTAGCCCATCCATCAGGGCCTTCGTGACCCTGTCTACAAACCGTGGTGTAATTTCCACTTACCTGCCATGCTCAGGGTAAACTGTGCTTGGCAGCACCAAGCAGAGAAAGGTTAACTGTGTGTCCTTTTGCCCTTTAAAGATTGCACCAGGGAATCACGGAATATCCAGGGGCATCCGGGCAATGGCGAGTACCTGCAGCCATGATGAGTGGGAGAATCTGGCTGGTATTGAATGTGGGGTGGGTAGTTAATGAGGTGATAAGATAACACCAGGAAACTATCTCGGCCTCGTGCAGACAATCCCTCTGTCACACTCAATGAAAATAGCACTGACCCAAATTATAGTTAGAATCAGCCCAATGAGTCCAAGACTCTACTGATCCTGCTCCTAGTTAAAAAGCTGCAGAACCAATGCTCATCCAAAACTGTCCATCATCTTAACTCTCCAACATCTTATCAATATCCTGTTAACCAATCATTTCTGGAAACAGTGGTCTTTTTTGCAAGATGTTTTCATTTCACAATTTTTAAACCTACGATCAGATCCTTCTCTGAAATTGTCTTTCAATCTCCCGTCTTTTTTAACCAAGCTCCTCCCATTTGGCGGTATTTCAACTGATTCATGGCCTCTCACTGGCAGTGATTTTCACACCCACTGCACCCCCTTGTCAAGGCACAGTGTAAATGGACGGGAGCTGCACAGCCTGTCACTTCCAGCATGAGCCGCCCGCAAGTCTCCCCACGCTGGGCAGTGACCGAACACAGTGTTACTCAACAATACGGTGGTTGTTGTACACAGCTGTATATGCTGTGGACTGGTGAGCCCTGAAGAGTGTTCGATCCAGGACGGGTTGCTGAGCGGTACACTAGCCTGGTCTTCGCAGTGCTTCCTGATGAACAGATATCTCATCTTGCCTTATATGTGTCCGGGCTTGATCTGTGAGGCGGGGTGAGTATCCGACATAACTCCTTACATAACTATCATTCCGACAGCTCGGCCCATTCCGCTGTTTAACCCTATATTTCTGCAACATGTTGTCCATTAAGTAATTACCAAATAAAACCTGAATCTCTGTCACTCTTGTTATGGACCAAAGCAACCCGTCAAAATGCATACATTCCCTCGGACCGAACGTGTTTTTTGTTATATTTTGAAGGTAAATATGAGGTGCTGTGTTTCAGATACGATTCGCTTGGCGAAAATATTCAGCATTAAGCAAAACACAATTTATTCAAACACTGCTGACAAAATACAATAATAGGAAATGGGTCTTGGAATATATTAATTCTGGTGAAAAACTTAACAGAATAATAGGTTATTTTAACTACAAACAGTAAACTGCTCCAACATGGTAACATCCAATAAGCACACACTTGTCAAAAAACAAGTTCAGGAAACAGATTTTCTGACATGCCGTTCTCCAATTCAGGAGGAAAAAAACACAGCAAAAGACACTTCAGAGAGAAATCTCAGAGAGACAGTGTAGAATCCGGGAGAGATTTATCGCCTTCCAGTTCTGCTGTGACCCCAGCAATAACTGGCGAAAGGTAAAGCTAAAAATCCTGTTAGATCCAGGAAGTTTGATATTAAACGCAGTCATTGAACAAACAGCTCTAGTTAACCCCTTTCATGACAACGCTCATATGTCACAGTAGTACTTGGTGCAGGTGGGATGTTGATATTGCTGACTATTGGTTTAGTGGCACATCTCCAATTGTAAAGATAGGGGTGAGGGAGAGAGATGAAGCTTTCTTTTCACAAGCTCGATTGACTATCACTTCACAGGACCAGGTTGCAGCTGCAAGGACATCAAGGAATGGACTGTATCTACACAGTCTATGGTGCTGTAGGAGCCTGGCAAAAATGCCTAGACCCACCTAAACCGTTAAATGACTGTAAGATAAATGTCAAAGTGAGACATAAAGTGGACCCAATATACCAACCACTACAGCGGACAGCTGAAACTGACAACCGGAAGCGGCAGGGACAGACCACTATAAACACCGGAGGAAACATCAAAGAAGCGCTTCGCAGAAGGCTCCCAAGCACTGATGATGTCGCCTAGCCAGGGGACTAAACGTTTGCAACAAAAAATTCCAGCTCGGCGAACAGAACCACAACAATGAAACATAAATAAATAAAACAAAAGGATGCAGCAGGTCCAGTCATCAGGCACAGAGGGTCTAAGGAGCCCAGCAATTCCTACCCTGCAAAAACACAATAGAATCATCGAGCTTGTGAAAAGAAAGCTTCATCTCTCTCCCTCACCCCTATCTTTACAATTGGAGATGTGTCACTAACCCAATACTCAGCGACATCAACATCCCACCTGCACCAAGTACTACTGTGACATATGAGCGTTGTCATGAAAGGGGTTAACTAGAGCTGTTTGTTCAATGACTGCGTTTAATGTCAAGCTTCCTGGACCTAACTGGATCACTGGAGGGTTTCCCTTTTCCATAATTAGGGGCTTCTTTCAACTTGTTATGCCATAGTATTCGGGGCAGAGTCATCCTCAACAAGATTTGGATCAGCAGCTACAGAGAGAGGGAGGGATCAGAATTTTGAGAACATTAGTCTGGAATGTTCCAACAATGGATCAGAATCTGAGAACATTAGACTGGAATGTTACAACATTGAACAGGAGTTTATCCTCGGGTCTTTACTATCTTTCTCAGGATTGGACATGGTTAGAGTTGCGAATACAAGTTGTACTGATTATTATTCAAGCTGGATACTATCCTATCCTCTCTATTATCGATGTTCCTGGTAAGCCTATCTCTATCAATTCTATAAACGATGCTGAAGGTTATTTCTAATCCGGTTAAATCTATTTAGCAAATACATAAACTTTCAGTCTCAAACTCCATTTCCTTCCATGCATTTCCAAACTACTTACCCACAAACATGTAACAAGGAAGAATGCTGTTTGGAACTTTGAGTCTCCTTTTTACCCCGGACTGTTTTATTTCCTGCATTCTCTCTGTAATCAATTCTGTCGACATCCAGTCTGCAGCTCTGCTGCAGTGCTGTTGCTGAATTGCCATCATCTACCTCTACAGATTATATGGCTCCAGTTCTCTTCTGCCCTCTTTTCCAGTTAGACATATTTTGACCACAAACTTGTTCTTGTATCTACAGTTACTTCACAACAGGGACTCGGTATCAGAATAACACTGTCACTGACCCGTATAATTCAGAGGCACAGGTTACGACTCTCAAAGCATTGTTTGAAATTCTACCATAGCTGATGACTAAATATAATTCGAATGACAAAAATTGGATTGGAACCTAATTTCACTCAAAGCAACAATGAACCACCAGGATTTCTTTTGTTATTTCGCTGGTAGACTTTGATAAAGAAACTTAGCATTTTTGCCCAGTCTGGACGAAGACTGACTTCAGAACCACAACAATATAGTTGACTCCATATTGTCTTGACAATGGCCGCGTGGTCAAGGGCCATTACTAATGGACAACAAATGTTGCCCTTGTCATTGATTTTGAAATCCCCGAAAATAACAATATTCAAGGTGAAATAAACCAAGGAACTGCGGATGCTGGAGATCTGAAATACAATTCGCCACCGTCTGAAAGAATGTTGGAGATTTTCAGCAGGTATGGCAGTCTGTCGGGAGTAACACTGATAAGGTTTCGAGTTCAGTGACCCTATCAAAACTGAATGCAACTGAGAAATAATATTATTTATATCAGGAATGGTTGGAATGGTGAGTGGGAGGTTTGTGTTGAATGGATGGAGAAATGTCCAGCAAGAGAGAGAGAGAGAAAGGAAAAACAAGCAAAATGACTGCTGATGAAAGACTAGAAGGAAAGTGGAATGGGAAGTTAGTCTAACATTTCCCTTTTTCCAATATTCCTGAATATCACACTCATTTCGGGATGTCCCTGCTTGAAGTGAATTATGTTCCCTCTGATTCTTTTCTCTGAATATGGTGATCAACTCCATCGGCAATACTGGTGCTGGCCTTTTAGTTGCCGAGATACAGAGAAACGTAATATTACATTGTCAAATGCTTCTTTAGACACAGGAACTATTACTGCGGGACTGTGCAGTGATGCAACGGCTTTCTCAGCCACGAAGAGAAACTGAGGAGAGGGAGCCATTTTCAACACTGAATGTGGGGAACTGATTTGCTGCTGTGATTAGAAAGTCAGTGGAGTTTCTTTGGATGGTGTTCTCAGGGTTGTGTTGTCAGCTGCTGGGTTCATTCAGAGAGACCCGAGTGTCTGGTGACCCCACTCTGGACACTGCATTTACAGAGAGTCTTGGTCCATCGTAAACAAATGGAGCCGAGGCTAGACAGAAGGCAAGCTCTTGTAAGCAGGGTGCAGCAGCACATTGCACTTTCCAGGATTTCCAGGAACATTTTTCTAAGCTGGACCCATTCATGTGTATAGGGTGAACCAGCTTGTTTCAAAGTTGAGGTGGTCACTGAGCTGTCTCCCCTCCTTCAGTATAACCTGTACCTTCACACCAGGGACAGGACTGTGCTGACACTCACCATGAGGTGAACTGTTTCAATTCTGGGATTTTCCAGGCAGGATTGGTTTATATATCCACCATCTCTAAAGTGAAGTCCTCCGATCTATTTACGAACTGACAGAAGCCATCTGCCTGCTGAGAGGAATACATTGGTTCCATCTCCACAGGGGAACGTACAGAAACTAACTTCCAGAAATACTAGGATACAGGGGGACTGGTAAAAATGAGCAACTGCAGGAAATTAAAATTAATAAAGTGTATGCTTTTGAAAATCTAATTTAATTAAAGTTTCATAAGTTGCTGCATCGGATGAGCTACATCCCAAATGTTTTAGAGGTGGTAACAGAGGAGGTGAAACAATTACTGACTATTCTTCAAAGCTGCTTAGATTCTGGAAAGTATCCTGCAGACTTGAAAGCAGCTATTGTAAATCTAAACATTCAAAACAGGACGGAGAGGGAAAAAAAAGTCAACTAAATAGCTTGATGTCAGCTCTGAGTAAATCATTGTAACCTTTTATTAGAATGTGTCAACTAAACACTTGGAGAGCAATGATCTGATATGATAGATTCGGCCGCGGATCAGGAAAGGGAAATGATCTTTGATAAACCTGCTGGAGTTTGTGAAGATTGTCCGCTGTGACTTCGACAATTGAGAACCAATGGGAGTTAAGTATTTGGATTTTCAGCAGATGTTCGACATGGTTGAATCCAGGTGAATGGGGAATGTTAGAGACCATGGGTAGGTGGTTTGGAATATATACCATATGGATTAAAAATTGGGTAATGGAGATATGAGATTAGTAATGTTTATCTCTGGACTGAAGGCTTGTGGAGTATCAGAAGGATCAGTGTTTGGCAATAACTATTCACGAGGCATACAAACTGAATCAGATGGGAACAACATATATATATATATATATATATATATATATATATA
>NW_025205615.1:0-2786 GCF_004010195.1 Chiloscyllium plagiosum | reverse complement strand
GTGTGTGTGTGTGTGTGTCTGTGTATGTTGATTGTGTTCAGTTTAGATGGTGCTTTGACTTACTTCCCTCCCTCTGTCCCTCGTAAACTGAATCCCTGATGATGTTCACCCTCCATTTCCACCTGTACAATGGTGTGAAGAGATAAGCAGAGACTGACTGCAACAGAATGGACAGAAATGAAAGGACCCTTCCTCAGTGCTCGTGTCAGGGGGATATTATAACACTTTAAACACCACAGAGACTGTCAGACGTACCCCACGCTGATAGACACAGACGCACACTAATACAGAGATACAGAGACATTCAGTAATACAGGGAACTAATACAGACATGCAGTGTCTGTCAGTATTTCCCTTGCTCCATGACAACATTGTCCATGTTTCCCTCGCTCTGTATGGTGTGCATCAGCATTTCAGTCTGTCTTTAGGGATTGTGTTAGTATTGCACTTTCTCACACCAGTGGGTGAGTCAGCATTTTTGTGTGGATTGTGACTGCACGACAATTTCAATGTTCGCAGATACCGACCTGGAAGAATTGTAAAGAGTGTGAAGGTGCTGCATGCAGTAGTAAGAGTGGTGGTGCATGAGCCTTGTTCTGTGGTCGGTGTTATAACAGATATACTGTGAGTGTGAGGGAGCAGAGAAAATACGGTGACCACTATCCCGACAGAGTGTGGAGGTTATTGATGCTTGTCCTGGATTGATGGACATTTCTTCAGACCACAGATACAGCACTGAGCTGGGTGGTGAGCTCAGACCATGCTCGGTGTGTCTGCTGGTGAGTCCCACTCTGGGAAGAGAAGGGTTACCTCTGTACTAGCCCCTCCACCAGGACTTCCGTACTCCTGTCGACACAACGTGGTGCAATTGCCCCTTATCTGCCATGCGCCAGGCAAACTGTGCAGGGCAGCTCCAACCTGAGAAAGCTCAGCCGTGTGCCCATTGGCCTTTATAAGATGGTACCAATGCCGGGGATCACGGAATGTCCAGGGGCATCCAGACGATAGTGAGTACCTCTAGCCATGATGAGTAGGAGAATCGGATTGGCATTGAATGAGAGGGTCATCACGGGGTAGGTTTGTAGTTAATGAGGTGAATTCGATAAGACATCACCAGGAAACTCAGTCTGCTTGGTGCAGACAATCCCAATGTCACACGCAATGAAAATGGCACTGAGAAAAAATACTGTTAGATTCAGCCCAACGAATCGAAGACTCGGCTGACCACACTAACAGATACAAAGCTTCAGCTGCTTGTCCAAAGCTCCCCATCACAGAGAAGGAGCTAAATGTGACATACTCTTGGGAAATAAGATCGGGAAGGAGACCGAGCTATCGGTGGGGAAAGCACTTTGGGACAAGTAATCAGAATTCTCTTAGTTTTGAAATAGAAATGAAAAAGGAATTACGATCTAAAAGTTAATATTCTAAATTGGAAGGGCCAATTTTGGTGATATTAGTCAAGGCTTTCCAAAGTGGATTTTGACAGATATTCGCAGATAAGGGACTATTTGAGAAGAGGAAAGCCTTCAAAAATGAGATTTCAAGAGCACAGAGGTAGTATGTCACTGTTCGGGTGAAGGGTAAGGCTGGCAGGTGTAAAGAATGCTGGAGGATTGAAGAAATTGAGAGTCTGGTCACGGATAAGAGGAAAGCATATGTCAGGTAGAGACAGCAGGAATGAAGGGTTTTTTTTCTGTATTCATTCACAGGATTAGGATACCACTGCTTGGGCCTGCATTTATCCCCGATCACTAATTGCCTAGCGGGTAGTTAAGAATCAATCACATTGTTGTCGGTATGGAGTCACATGTAACATAGACCAGGTAAGGATGGTTGTTGCTTCCTTCAAGGATATCAGTGAACCAGATGGGTTTTTCCAACATCCGAAATGGATTCATCATCGGCATGATGATGGAAATGATTGCATGGCCCCTTGCTGAGATATTTGTATCGTCAATTTTCACTGGACAGGTGCTGGAAGATAGGAGGCTTGCTAACTTTGTTCAATTACTCACAACAT
The DNA here is from genome assembly GCF_004010195.1 of Chiloscyllium plagiosum. Lineage (NCBI taxonomy): Eukaryota > Metazoa > Chordata > Chondrichthyes > Orectolobiformes > Hemiscylliidae > Chiloscyllium > Chiloscyllium plagiosum. Next base: position 763 of record NW_025205615.1, on the reverse strand, counting down.
TTAAGAAGGATGGTAAGGAAATGTTGGGGAGCCTGACGTCAGTCATGGGCATGTAGTTAGAGAGGATTCTTAGGCACAAGTTTGCAGGTATTTTGAAAGGCAAGGATTGATAAGGGATAGGCAATATGGCTCGAGGCGTGGAAAATTGTTTCTCACTAAATTGACTGAGTTTTTTTGAAGAAGTGACTAAGAGGATTCATTGAGGCAGACAGGTGAACATTGTTGACATGGACTTCATGTTGACAACTTTCTACATGGTAGACCAATTAACAAGGTTCGTTCACATGTAATGCAGGGAGAACTAACCATGTGGATACAGAATTAGTTCCAAGGTACGAGACAGAGGGTGGTGGTGGGTGGATTACTTTTCGAACAGAAGGGCTGTATTCAGTGGTGTGCTACAAGGATCGCTGCTGGGTCCACTGCTTTTCATTATTTATAGAAATCATTTGGATGTGAACATAGCAGAGATTGTTGGTACGTTTGCAGATGACAGCAAAATTGATGGTGGAATGGCCATCAAAGAATGTTTACCTCAGTGTACAATGGGATCTCGATCAAATGGGCTGACGGGGTTAAAAAATATCAGATGGTTTTTAATCGAGATAAACGTGAGATGCTGCATTTTGGAAATGCAAATCAGGGCAGGACGAATACACTTAATTGCATAGTACTGGGGGGTGTTAATGAGCAAAGACACCTTGGAATGCAGGTTCATTATTCCTTGAAAGGAGAGTCGCAGGTATATCAGGTAGTGAAAAAG
>NW_025205614.1:5425-10711 GCF_004010195.1 Chiloscyllium plagiosum | reverse complement strand
CTTTAGAGCATAAGAGACTCGGGGGGACCTTATAGAACTGTATAAGATCATGAGTGACATGGATAGGGCGAACACACAGTCTTCTTCCCAGGTTTGGGGAATCGTGGGCTAGAGGGCTTCAGATTAAGGTTGGAGGGGAAAGAGGGGCAAATTTTTTACAGAGAGGGTGGTACTCATATGGAATGAGCTGCCAGCGAAAGAGGTTGAGGTGGGTACATTAATAACATTTAAAAGGTATTTGGACAAATACATGGACAGGAAAGGGTTAGAAGGATATGGGCTGAAAATGTGTTGCTGGAAAAGCGCAGCAGGTCAGGCAGCATCCAGGGAACAGGAATCCTGAAGAAGGGCTTATGCCCGAAACATCGATTCTCCTGTTCCCTGGATGCTGCCTGACCTGCTGCGCTTTTCCAGCAACACATTTTCAGCTCTGATCTCCAGCATCTGCAGACCTCACTTTCTCCTTAGAAGGATATGGGTTAAGTGCAGGGAAATGGGGTTAGTGTGGATGGACCGTTTGGTCAGCGTGGACCTGTTTGGGCCAAAGGGCCTGTTTCCATGTCAACAGAAGAGGAGGTGCTGGAAGTCTTAAAATGCAGAAAGGTAGATAAATCTGAGAACCTGATCATGTGAATGCCAGGACATTGTGGGAAGCTAGGGAAGAAATTACTGGGCCTGTCACAGAGATATTTGTATTATCGACAGCCACAGGTGAGGTGCTGGAAGACTGGACGGTGGCTAATCTTGTGCCATTACTCAAGGCAGGCTTCAAGGAATATCCAGGGAACTACAGAGTCTGATGTCAGTGGTGGGTTAGCTCTTGGAGGGAATTCTGAGAGACAGGATCAACATACATTTGGAAAGTTAAGGACTGCTTAGGAGGCTCAGCATAGTTCTGTGCATGGGAAATCATATCTGTCAAATTTGACTGAGTGTTTTGAAGGGGCAACCAAGATGAAGGCAGAGTGATAGGCATTGCCTATATGGACTTTAGCAAGGCTTTCAACAAGGTTCCGCATGGTAGACTGGTTAGTAAAGTTAGATCAGATGGGAGAACGCGAGGACTGCAGATGCTGGAGACCAGAGCCTGTTTCCATGTCAACAGAAGAGGAGGTGCTGGAAGGCCCTGAAGAAGGGCTTATGCCCGAAACGTCGATTCTCCTGCTCCTCGGATGCTGCCTGGCCTGCTGTGATTTTCCAGCATCACAGTTTTCAACTCTCGATCAGATGGGATCCAGGGATTGCTAGCCAATTGGATAGGCAGCATCCGAGGAGCAGAGAAAATTAACATTTCAGGCATTCATTCCTGATGAAGGGTTTTTGCCCGAAACGTCGATTTTCCCTACCCATCAGATGCTGCCTGACCTGCTGTGCTTTTCCAGCACTACTCTAACCTTGACTACAATGAGCAGTTCTAGATCGACTATTGTCTGTCATTTATATAAGTGATTTGGATGAGAATGTAACAGACATGTTTGGTAAGTTTATGGGTGCCATGAAGATTGGTGGCATTGTGAATAGTGAAGATGGATATCTCAGAGTAAAACTGTCACCAAGGTATAGTCCAACAGGTTCATTTGAAATTACAAGCTTTCGGAGCGCTGCCTCTTCATCAGGTAAAGAGGCAGGAAGCGCAAAGGCACAGAATTTAAAGCTATAGAGACAATGGCAAGATAATTCCAGATAATTAAGAGCATCAACAGATAGGTATGAGTAATGTGAGTGAAGTGTTGACAGGCTGAATAGCAAGATAAAATCAAGGACTGCAGATGCTGGAAACCTTTGCAGGGGATCAAATAGTCCTGATGAAGGGTCCTGCCCAAAAGGTCAACTCTCCTGCTCCTCAGATGCAGCCTGACCTGCTGTGCCTTTTCCAGTACCATGCTTTATTTACCCTAACTCTCCAACATCTGTAGTCCTCAACTATCTCTTTGGTGAATAACATGATAGGTATCAGAGTCACAGGACGAGGGTCTAACCAAAGTAATAAAAAAACTGTACAAGCTAATTAAGGAAGGGAGATAATCACAAGTAATGAAGGTAATGGTCTCTAACCAGAACCAGTTCCATATCAATGAAGACAGCCCAACGTGATCTTGAGTTCATGTTGTGCTCCATGTGACCCCATCACATTGTTCTGTGTTTCCAAAATCTTCCTTACTGTTCTGTTTTGGCACCATTGCCTTCATTACTTATCACTATCTCTCCCTACCTTCATTAATTTGGACAGCTTTGGATACTTGCTACTTTGGTGAGACTCTCATCAAGCGAATCTCATACCTAATGTCGGTAATACTAACCTACAACCGCTTCCATCAGGCAGAAGATACAGAAGCTTGAACACATGCACCAGCAGGTTCAGGAACAGCTTCTTCATGGCTGTTTAAGAATGATTCAAATAATTTACACAGCTCCTGCGCAGGTAACCTGTATACCTCGCTCTGTCGCAGCACCCTATGATCTGTACGGCCTTGTTTGCTTTGATCTGCCTATACTGCTCGCAAAACAAAACTTTTCACTGTACCTCAGTACATATGACTACAATAGATCTGTTGACTGTTGACACTTTTAATTTATCTGGAATTATCTTGCCATTGCTTGGGATTTTCTCTTTGCAGTGAAGAAGAATAAGAGGTGACTTGATAGAGGTGTTAAAGATGATGAGAGGCATGGATAGAGTGGATAGCCAGAGACTTTTTCCCAGGGCAGAAATAACTATCACGAGGGGTCATAATCTTAAGGTAATTGGAGGAAGGTTTCGGAGAGATGTCAGAGGCAGGTTCTTTTGTGGGTGGGTATGTGGAATGCACTAACAGTGGTGGTAGTAGAGATTAGGGACATCTAAGCAACTCTTGGATAAGCACATGGATGATAGAAAAATGAAGGATGTGTAGGTTAGTTTGAACTTAAAGTGGGATAAAAGGTCGACACAATATCAAGGGTGAAAGGACTGTTCTATGTTCTATTACCTCTCTAGGAATAAAGTCTGTGCCTGTGAGCTTCCCTCCACATCATCTGATGAAGAGGCTGCACTCCGAAAGCTTGTGATTTCAAATAAACCTGTTGAACTATAATCTAGTGTCACTTATGATTTTGCCAACACAGTCCAACTCCAGCACCTCCACATCAAGAGTACAACGTGATCTTGATCTAGTAGGTTCAGTGGGCCGAGGAGTGGCAGATGGAGTTTAATTGAGATAAGTGTGAGGTGTTGGTAAGTCAGACCAGGGCAGTTCTTCAGTCAATGGTAGAGCCCTGGTGAGTTCCATTGAAAGGAGAGATGTAGGGTTTTGGGCATATAGTTCCTTGACAGTGGCATCACGGGTAGACAAGGTAGTAAAGAAGGCATTTAGCATGCTTGCTTTTATTGGTCAGAGCATAAAATACAGGAGTTGGGATGTCATGTTACAGCTGGAAAAGTCATCGATAAGGCCACATTTCGAGTGCTGTGTCTAATTCTGGTCACTCTAGGATATGTAGGATATTATTAAATTGAAAAGGGTGCAGACAAGATTTACAAGGAGATTAATGAGACTGCAGGGTTTGAGATGTAAACAGAGGCAGAATAAGCTGGGACATTTTTCCCTGGAGCATCAGAGGCTGAGGGGTGACCTTACAGATGTTTATAAAATCATGAGAGGCATGGATAGGGTAAATAGCTATGGGATTTTCCTCAGGATAGTGGAGTCCAAAACCAGAGAGCATAGATTTAAGAGGAGAGGGGAAAGATCTAAAAGGGAACTGAGGGGCAAACTATTCATACAATGGTTGGTGTATGTATGGAATGAGCTGTCAGCAGAAAATATAAAAACATTGAACATAGTTGCAGGAGTAGGCCATTCGGCCGTTTGAGCCTGGTCCATCATTGAATATGATCATGGCTGGTCATGCAATCTCAGTGTCCCATTCTCACCCTCTCCCCATATCCCTTGATCCTTTTAGCCACAAAGACCATGTCCAGCTCCCTCTTGAATCTATCAAATGATCTGGCCCCAACAGCTTCCTGTGGGAGAAGATTCCACAGGTTCACAACTCTCTGAGGGAAGACATTCTTCCTCATTCAGTCCTGAATGGCTTACCCCTTATTCTTATACTGTGACCCCTAGTTCTGGACTTGTCCAACATCCGGAACATTCTTCCTACATCTAGCCTGTCAAGTCCCACCAGGATTTTATATGTTTCTATGAGATCCTCCCTCATTCTTCTGAATTCCAGTGAGTACAAGCCCAGTTGATCCAGTCTTTCCTCATACATCAGTCCTGCCATCCCGGGAATCAGGCTGGTGAACCTTCACTGGACTCCCTGGAAGAGCAGGGTCAGCTTAGAACAAGTCAACATGGATTTAGTAAGGGGAGGTCGTGCCTGACCAACCTGTTGGAGTTCTTTGAAGAAGTGGGCGGCACGGTGGCACAGTGGTTAGCACTGCTGCCTCACAGCGCCTGAGACCTGGGTTCAATTCCTGCCTCAGGCGACTGACTGTGTGGAGTTTGCACGTTCTCCCTGTGTCTGCGTGGGTTTCCTCCGGGTGCTCCGGTTTCCTCCCACAGTCCAAAGATGTGCAGGGTTAGGTGAATTGGCCATACTAAATTGCCCGTAGTGTTAGGTAAGGGGTACATGTAGGGGTATGGGTGGGTTTCGCTTCGGCGGGTCGGTGTGGACTTGTTGGGCCGAAGGGCCTGTTTCCACACTGTAATGTAATCTAATCTAATCTAAGTGACAAGTAGGTTAGACCGGGGAAACCCAGTGGATGTGGTCTACCTAGACTTCCAAAAGGCCTTTGATGAGGTGCCACACGGAAGGCTGCTGAGTAAGGTGAGGGCCCATGATGTTCGAGGTGAGCTACTGGTATGGATTGAGGATTGGCTGTCTGACAGAAGGCAGAGAGTTGGGATAAAAGCTTCTTTTTTGGAATGACAGCCGGTGACAAGCGGTGTCCCGCATGGTTCAGTGTTGGGGCCACAGCTGTTCACATTATATATTAATGATCTGGATGAAGGGACTGGGGGCATTCTAGCGAAGTTTGCCAATGATACAAAGTTAAGTGGACAGGCAGGTAGTACTGAGGAAGTGGGGAGGCTGCAGAAGGAACTAGACAGTTTGGAGAAGTGGTCCAGGAAATGGCTGATGGAATTCAATGTGAGCAAATGCAAGGTCTTGCACTTTGGAAAAAAGAATAGAAGCATGGATTACTTTCTAAACGGTGAGAAAATTTGTAAAGCCAAAGTACAGAGGGATCTGGAAGTGCTAGTTGAGGATTCTCTAAAGGTAAACATGCAGGTTGAGTCC
>NW_025205614.1:1372-5260 GCF_004010195.1 Chiloscyllium plagiosum | reverse complement strand
GACGCTAAATGTCTTCAAGGCAGAAATTGATAAATTCTTGATGCCACAAGGAATTAAGGGCTATGGGGAGAATGCGGGTAAGTGGAGTTGAAATGCTCATCAGCCATGATTGAATGGCGGTGTGGACTCGATGGGCCGAATGGCCTTACTTCCGCTCCTATGTCTTATGGTCTTAATAACAAGAATGTCCTTCCTCAGACTAGGAGACCAAAGCTGCAGCCAATACTCAAGGTGTGGCCTCACCAAGACCCTGTATAACTGCAGCAAGATATCCTGACTCCAGTACTCTAATCCTCTCACTATGAAGGCCAGCATGGCATTATCTTTCGTTACTGCTGGCTGCACCTGCGTGCCAACCTTCAGCGACTGTTCCACCATGACACCCAGGTCTCGCTGCATCCTCACCTTTTCCTAAACTGCCCTGTCAGATAATAATCTGTCTTCCTGTTTTGTGACCAAAGTGGATAACCTCTCATTGATCCACATTATATTGCATTTCCCAAGTATCTGCCCTCTCAACAAGTCTGTCCAAGTCACCATGCAGCTTCTCAGCACCCTTCTCACAACGCACACTGCCAACCAGCTTAATGTCATCTGCACATTTGGAGATATGGCATTCAATTCCTTCACCCAATTTGTTCATATATATTGTGAACAGCTGGGGTCCCAGCACTGAACCCTGTGATACCCCACTCATCACTGCCTGCCACTCTGAAAAGGACGTATTTTTTCCAACTCTCTGCTTCCAGTCCGCCAACCAGTTCTCTATCTGTGTCAATACATGACCTCTGATACCATGAACTTTAATTTTTTGCCTGATAGGAGAGTTTGTAGGAGAGTATTACCAGGGTTGGGGAGGAGAGGGATATAGGGGAAGGAGGGCAGGGGGCGGGGTGGTGGAGCATGGTTGGTGGTGCTTGATGATGTTGGCAGCCCTTCTGCAGCAGTGAGCTGTGTAAATGGAGTCCATGGATGGGAGGGTGGATTCTGTGATGGTCTGGGCTGTGCAAACAACCTTCAGTAGTTTCTTACGGTCCTGGGCAGAGCAGTTGTACCAGGCTGTTAAACACCTGGACACTATGCTCTCAATGGTACATCTGTAGAAGTTGGTGAGGGTTCTTGTGGACATGCTGAATTTCCTGAGCTGCCTGAGGAAGAAGATACAATGTTGTGCTTTCTTGACCGTCGCATCTATGTAGAAAGTCTAGGACAGGTTGTCAGTTATCTGCACTCTGAGGAATTTGATGCTCTCCACCCTCTGAGCCTCCACTCTGTTGATGTAGATGGGGCCATGTCTTCCCCTTCATCACATGGAGAAGTATATAAATGTGCACTTGTGATGCCAAGCCATAAAAGGCCATGGGAGCCAAGTGCTGGGAAATGGGATTCAAATCGTTAGGTGGGTAGATTTGACCAACGTGGACACAATAGATGGAGGTGTATTTTTCAGTTCTGTAGATCTCTCTGATTCTATAACTCTGTTGCTATCAAGTTGAAGGCGTGTACTGCACCCTTAAGACAAAATGAATGCTGTTCTGAACTGAAAGCTGACAAGTACCTGTCATATGATTAGCTAGCAATCTCAGAGTGTACTGGAAAATTGAAAATATGTAACATTTGACTGTGAAATGGATACCTGAGTTGATTGCTGTTTTGACAAGAATTCGAATTTAACCAGTTTACATGATGCAACAGGATAATAAAAACCAAACAATTTTGAATTTATTGTTTTGTCATACGAAACAGCTTTGCAGTGAAAGACAGAAGATGATCCAGGGAGATACCTACCTGAAAGAAGGACACCAGAGCTGACAGCCACTATGTGGTTTTGAAATTAAGTTGATGCAATCTTAATAACTGCTTTTTTTATTGGGACAGCATATTGTTGCAGAGATGATGGCAGATAATAAGCAGTTAAGAGAAAGGGGGCTGAGAGTTGTAAATAGTTGTTGCTTAATGTTTACTATTAGAGTTAAAGACTAAATTGAAGTTATTTTCTTTAAATAGTGGAATTCGGAAGGTCTCTGTCATTCATACTTTAACAGATTACAAGGTGAGGTGAGCTTTTCTGAGTGTTTGGTTTAATTAACAGAGGGGTTCACCACTGTGTCATAACATGGTGATGCCCATATCCCATCAAAGAATACTCAGGAAACCATGCAATGACAGTGAGACCATTACCACTGGGAAGGCAGGCTGTGAAACATTGACCTAATGATTGAAATCTAAAGCTGAACCCTGGTTGAATACTTGAAAGTGTTTGGGGCCTGGAAACAGCTTGTTACTGTGGTAATTTAAGGTATATTGATACAGGAGGACAGTATAACTAATATTGTATATTACTGTGATACGAAAAAAAATTCTTATTCACATAATTTAGTTTAGAGTCTCAGTTTTGAACCTGCACCAGGTTCACCTTGAAAATCATGAGGCTGAGAGGACACTACGCTGGGAGGCCGCTGCAATAGGTGGCGAGGCTGCTGCACCAGGCCAGGAGCTCACCACACTACAGTGAGAGGCCGCTACACCAGGCTGGTGTACCCGGTAGGAGGTCGCCAGGAGTCAGCTGGAGGCTGGGAATTGTCACCAGAGGCTGAGAGTCAGCAGAAGAAAAAGAACCCCTCAGAGGAAAGGAAGGGAAGAAAGGACAGGGCGGACGAGTTCCGGCTGGAGCACTCTATTCTGCTGCCATCTTGAACCACCTTATAAAAACATGGAAGTTAAAATACAACAAAAGAAAGAAGAACTTAGAATAACTGAACTCTGTTGGAAGAGTTTGAAGATTCAACATTTGTGACTTTGATAGAAACTTGCATTGTGGAAAATTGGAGAGAGATTGGCATGCTCAAACTTCCAGAAAAGACTGACTGAACAGACGCAGCATTTTCAAGGACTGGAGAGAAGGTGGAGATGGGAGTCCAGCCCTTCCCTCAACCACGTTTCTGTGATGGCAACAATATCCCACTTCCATGTGTCAATCACATCTTTAAACTTATCGGTCTTACCTATCACATGATGTAGAGACGCCAGTGCTGGACTGCGCTGTAAATTCACAAATTACTCAGCATCAGGTGATAGGCCGACAGACTGATTTAAAATCACAAGCTTTTGGAGTGTCATAGAGTCAGAGAGATGTACAGCACGCAAAAAGACCCTCTGTTTCAACTCATCCATGCCGACCAGATATCCCAACCCAATCTAGTCCCACCTGACAGTACCTGGCCCATATCCCTCCAAACTCTTCCTATTCATATAACCATCCAAATGCCTTTTAAATAGTCAGAGGGAAATTGAGAAACAAACTTGTAAGGAGATCTCAGCTATCTGTAAGAATAATAGGGTAGTTATGGTAGGGGATTTTAACTTTCCAAACATCGACTGGGACTGCCATAGTGTTGAAGGTTTAGATGGAGAGGAATTTCTTAAGTGCATACAAGACAATTTTCTGATTCAGTATGTGGATGTACCTCATGTATGTGGAAGGTGCAAAACCTGACCTACTCTTGGGAAATAAGGCAGGGCAGGTGACTGAGGATTCAGTGGGGGAGCACTTTGGGGCCAGCGACTATAATTCTATTAGTTTTAAAATAGTGATGGAAAAGGATAGACCAGATCGAAAACTTGAAGTTCTAAATTGGAGAAAGGCCAATTTTGACAGGATTAGGCAAGAACTTTTGAAAGCTGATTGGAGGCAGATGTTCGCAGGTAAAGGGACGGCACGAAAATGGGAAACCTTCAGAAATGAGATAACAAGAATCCAGAGAAAGTATATTCCTGTCAGGGTGAAAGAGAAGGCTGGTAGATATAGGGAATGCTGGATGACTAAAGAAATTGAGGGTTTGGTTAAGAAAAAGAAGGAAGCATATGTCAGGTATAGACAGAATAGAT
>NW_025205614.1:0-1068 GCF_004010195.1 Chiloscyllium plagiosum | reverse complement strand
ACCATTGTTAACTGCTAACCCGAGAATGCAACTTTTAAAACAAGGGTTTTGTGATTTACACATGAAAGAAGTGAAACTATCACTGTATTCTAACAGATGAAAGGCTTAACAGACAATCAATTCTTCAATGTATAATTTCAGTTACATCACACTGCAAATTTTTGCTATAAATTCTGTGTTACGATCGAGCCCTCCACAATCACCTGATGAAGGAGCTTCGCTCCGAAAGCTAGTGTGCTTCCAATTAAACCTGTTGGACTATAACCTGGTGTTGTGTGATTTTTAACCAGGTTGAATTAATATTTATGGCTTATATTTTAAGTTTAATCAAGAGACATATCTCAAAAAACATATAATCAAGATAGAACCCACTCTACTCACTACTGCAGACTTTCTGTAGGTCCCACTTAAAAACAATACACTTATTTGCCCAAAGAGTTCCTCCAAGATCAAATTCACTGTTTGTTAATTTTCCCAGACGCATTCCGATGTCCAGCGTTACATGAATTCAAACAGCAAAGGCAGTGACTGCAGGTTCACTATGTCAGTTTCCTTCTCTCTCTCTCTCTCTTGCACTGACCTCACCATGTGCTTCCTTTGTCTGCTCTCCTCCCTTTTTAAAACTGCTGTTGTTTTTACTTTTTTTTTCCAAAGTTACAAAACAGTGCAACAGTATATAAAACAGTAATTGCTGCTCCTGGAATTCGAGGAAATCACAACCAGCACCTAAAAATACCTCAATAAAGGAGCACCAGAAATTTTTCCCGTCCGCCATCTTGGATTATCCAGAATCCTGGCTGCTTCTTTGTCAGGTTATGAAGGAGCAGCGCTCTGAATGTTTGTGATTTTTAAATAAACATGTTGGATTATAACCTAGTGTCCTGTGACTTTAGATTAGGTTAGATTACATTACAGTGTGGAAACAGGCCCTTCGGCCCAACAAGTCCACACTGATCCGCCGAAGCGCAACCCACCCCTACATTTACCCCTTCCCTAACACTACGGGCAATTTAGCATGGCCAATTCACCTGACCTGCACATCTTTGGACTGTGGGAGGAAACCGGAGC
>NW_025205613.1:8402-10709 GCF_004010195.1 Chiloscyllium plagiosum | reverse complement strand
CAGTTCTACCGAGACTATTGTCTACAGTTCACAAAAGTCCATGGATGTGATTGCACTGGGAAAGGTGCAGGAGAGATTCACTCGGATATTGTCTGGTCTGAACAGTTTCAGTTATGAAGAAAGACAGGACAGACTTGGATTGTTTGTCACCGTGCAGAGGAGTTTGCGAGAAGGCATGGTTAAGTTGGACAAAATCTTGAGAGGTATGTATTAGGTCGACTGAAAGTAGCGTTTCCCATCGACGGAGATATCGATCATAGGGGGCCAGAAATTTAATGAGAAAGACAGAAAGGTTTAAGTAAATGTGTGGAAAAGCATTGTTGGCCGGCAGGTGTTGGAATTTGCAACACTGTGTCTGTAAGGGTCAGGGAGGCAGGAACCCTTATAACCTGAAGAAATATTCAGATGTGAATGTGTTCTGCCAATACCTATAAAGCTATGGGCTAAGCGATTCGGATCGTTAAGCAATTGTTTTTGACAAATAGAGCCACAATGTGCTGTAGTGTCTCCTTAAAAACTGTTGTCCTCGGTAGTATAATGGTTAGTGTTGCCGCATGCTATGCGGGAGATAGGAGCTCAATTCCTCGCTGGGGCATTGTAAATGCTTTAAAACTGCCGCTCGTTTCTAAGTGTTATTAGTGCCTGTCCTTCCATTCTCCATGGGAAATGTCACAGGAAGGACAGTGCTCTGTGAATCAGCATGGGGAAGGACTGCAGCTCCCGGCGAGACAGAGTGTCTGTGAAAGGACACACACGTGATTTCTGCAACCTGCTCCTTGTGTCTGTATTGGAGTCTAAACCATTTAATAGAAAGAAGAAGGAAGCTGAAGAAGAAACAGGGTACACCAATTCAGATCTGAGTGCATAAACATTTTCCACAGGATGTTGAGGAAAACTGATAATCGGCTCTGAGAAAGAGTTTCATTCTCAGAATTGTTAGTTCACAGAGGTGTTTTGTACCACTTAAGCCCTTAAGAAATTGAATGACAATTTAACTGAAGACTTGAAATTTTACAACACACCAGGCGATGAGTCACGTGTTGGAAACTGTGTTTACAAACAAGATGTTTGATAATTGATAATGATGCAATAGGCTGAAGGGCCTCTCGCCATGCTTTTAAAAACTCAATGACTGTCATTTTTCAACTGAACCAATAAGGCAAAAACAAATTCGCCAAGAAAATTTGCAAGCATTGCATATGTCTTCCTTGTTGTGAAAGTGTTGAAATTCAGCTCTCTTTCCAGTCAGGGAAAAATATTTGTTGTTCATTATGAAAATCGTAAATTGACATTACAAAATATCACAAATACTAGCTTTCGGACCGCTGCTCATTCATTAGGTGGTTGTGGAGAACACAGTTGTAAGACACAGAATTGATAGCACAAGTTGACAGTGTGATGTAATTGAAATTATACAGTGAAAAATACCTTAATTGTTTGCTAAATCTCCCATCTATTAGAATGACTGTGTTAGCTTCACTTCTTTCATAAGTAAAGCGCAAACTTTTTATTTTGAAGTTACATTCTCAGATGAACTTTAAGAATTGGTGTTATCCCCCGTGCACTGCTGTCTGTTCTAAAATATTTAGACTGATACTAATTGTATAAAATGAGTTAATAGAGACTTACATGGATTCATACAATTTTTGAGCAAAGTACAATGTAACTCTGCAAGTAAAAATTCACCCCACAAACGTGTATATGCGTGTGTGTGTGTGTGTGTGTGTATGTGTGTGTGTGAGGGTCGCTGTTTGTAGATAGGGTAATGGGATCACTTGTACTGTGACATGATCCCAAGGTCCCGGCTCTAGCCATCACCATGGGTATCGAACTTAGCTATCAGCCTCTGCTCGGGCACTTTCAGCTGCTACCTGTTCCGAAGTCCGCCTTGGATGATGGTCACCCAAAAGTCTGAGGTCGAATGTACAACATAGAACATAGAACATAGAACAATACAGCACAGAACAGGCCCTTCGGCCCACGATGTTCTGCCGAAAATTTGTCCTAGCTTAAGCACCTATCTATATACCTATCCAATTGCCACGTAAAGGTCACCAATGATTCTGACTCTGCCACTCCCATAGGCAACGCATTCCATGCCCCCACCACTTTCTGGGTATAGAACATACCCCTGACATCCCCCCTGTACCTTCCACCCTTCACTTTAAATTTATGTCCCCTTGTAACACGATGTTGTATCCAGGAAAAACGTCTCTAACTGTCTACTCTATCTATTCTTCTGATCATCTTATAAACTTCTATCAAGTCACCCCTCATCCTTCGCCTTTCCAATGAGAAAAGGCCTAG
>NW_025205613.1:0-7233 GCF_004010195.1 Chiloscyllium plagiosum | reverse complement strand
TCAGGTTGAGATTGGCAGATCTTCAAACAGCAAAGACATCAAGCGTTACGGTTCGGCAAGACAGGAAAAAAACGTGCGTGAGCAATGATCCGTTTTGCAGCAAGAACGAGGTGAAAAAGTACAAACTACAGCGTGATGAGGAAAGAATGGGTCAGGAACACTGGGACGGGAGAGGCTTAATGCTTTCTTTCTTTGCTGTAACTGGACACTGGTGTTGTAGTCTGAAATGGGACAATATCAGCCAAGTGGGTGAAATCTTACTTTCTGCTTGTTTTCTCCAGAGGCCTGTGTCACTCTTGGGGGAATGTGTCTGCGTGCTTCAGTCTGTGGGTAATAATGGGATTCACTGCTGCTTCATTCAGCCACACGGGTATGAGAACGAAACGTCTGTTAATGACATGCGTTTCAAGACTCTTGCAATCATTTCATGTTTATGCTGCATTAATCTGCGGTTATTGATCCACAGTTTAGATTCAGTCCCTGTAGTTAACTTGCTGACTTCTCCAGTTTTTCATAGTTCAATGTGATGCATCAAGTGTGTGTATAACGAGAGGGAGCTTGTTTCCCACATCTTTTGTTTATATGTGTCTTATGTCCAGCCTTCACCAATGGCTAGAGCAAGGGAAAGGATGAGACCAATGTGTAAGTCTATCCGTGCCCCTGCACGGCACCCACATCGATAATTCTCTACTGTGCATTTACAGCCAGTTATTGGGTGCTCCGACACTCAGCCCCTGCCACTTTTGAAATATCTCCATTGTTTTGTGCTGTCTCTCTGTGCTCTTTTCACCAAGGCGAATCACTTCTACCCAACCTGCTACAGATTTCATCTGACAAAACACTTATTAAGAATTCCACTGCATAAACATGCACTTCGCATCTCACGTTATTTGGTTTTCCTGGATCTCTGCTCAGACAGTAAAAGTTCAGGGTAATTGACTTGGAAAAGAAAATGGAGTTCCTTTCAACTATTCCAATTCAATCTACATTTCAATGCAGTTTAGGCAACAAAATCAAATTATTCTTTGAAACTTTATAATAGCGTCGATGCATATAAACACACTATTGGAGTTCCAATTTCAATAAGACAGATGTGATCATCCAAAAACAGCAACATTGAAAACAGTCGGTAACAGTGGGATTCGAACCCACGCTTGCAAAGCACAATGGATTAGCAGTCGATCGCCTTAACCTCTCGGCCACCTCGTCAGTTTTGTGATCGTCTATCTGATCTTATGAATAAGTGAATTGCGTAAATTATGCACACCATAGATATTTCTCCTTGGTATTGGTGAAATGATAAATAGCACAGTATGGTTCCAAGAGTATCGTCTGACCTCTGGGTGTGGGGAAAGCGCACCCCCACTGTGACACTCTGCTCACAGTGATCAGAGCAAAAATGAAGAAATGGCTATGCAACAAGATCTGTTGAATTCTGTGAAGATTTGAAGTCAATGGAGTGGAGAGCTGGTGACAGCAGGAGATTAAAGTTGTGTGTGAGGAATTGTTTTCCAAACTGGAGGAGAGTGCATAGTGCTCAATGTCATTATTTGGAATATCTTTCTTCTGCGCAGATATTTTTGACACGCCCTTGCATGCAGGACAGACAATTTCAAAATACTAAATAATTCTCAACTGACAATTGATTTCAACAATGCAAAAACCTTGATCTGTATCATTTTCCTGGACTGTACGACACCAAGTCACTGAATGATCTCAGCAACACAGTGAGCAAGTGTCAGAAGGAAAATGAGTGCAGTGCCAGAGCGCATGCTGGGAGCAGCAGTTGACACACGGGGAAGTGCATTTCCCACAACAGGAACACTTCCCAAACAGCGGACTGCGGTGGAAGAATTCAGAGGGGCTTTATATTTTGGAATTTGATGCCAGAGACACAATGGAGATCTGTCATTGAGTCTGTTCAAGATGACGATTTTAACATTTCTACCGATGAAAAACAAAATAAAAGACTCATGGGCCAGGGAATGCAAATGTTGAATTTGAACATTTCAACAAACTACCCATCTTTGCAATGAGTTGCTCACCAAATTCCTCAAACGGGGTCAGAACCACTGGTGAAGATGATCGCATAATGCCAGTTACCAGCTGTGGAATCAGAGAAACTCGGTTCCTTACCGTTAAAGTACAGCCAGGAAGGTGGAGGTAAGCGTTAATGTGTCGCTTCAGTCCTGCAGTGCAAGGTATCCTTACTAGTGCAAGGTATCTCTGTGCCAGTACAGTGGGCTGTGCTCTGCCGAAGTTTTAAGTTTGAGCTTCACATGGAGCAGCTTCGATTTGTTGTCGTGTTTAGAGGTACGGATGGAAGGTGATATTGAGCAAAGTCAAGTTTCTGGAAAAGAACCAGTTTTTGTGGATTGAGAAACTACCTTTTCTGGATAATGACACCTTGATCAACAAACATACTACCAATATTTAAAACGTGAAGAGACATGTGTGGAGAGAGAGCCGAAGGTGATTTTTTTAAATGGATGACGTTTCCCATGTGCACTGCATTAAATTCCGGGAAAATCGATGTTGAGCTGGTTCCCATGTTATGCAGTTTGTTGCAAACTCGCAATGGTCATTGTAATAATCAAACAAAAAACAGACTGATCGCATAGGACCGTCGGAATATTGTTTTCAATTTTAGTCTGAGCATCTTTCAGCTGAAATGGTGTGCTGCAGAGAAGTACAGAGGGTTAAAAATACAAAAAAAGACAGGGTCTACTTGGTGGTGGAGATAAGAAAGCGTGAAATACACCTAACATCATGTGAATGTGATCAAGTCTTTAAAGTAGGTGTTGCGTCTCCACGTGACGATTCAATTGCTACTCATTAGGATGCAACTTCTGTCGCAGTTATTTTTGGACATCAGCCGCATTTAGAATGCTTCACCTTGAATAATACGCTACCGCTTTCAAATCCATGAACTTTTTATACTCAATCTTATTCAGCTGTACGTGTTCATGAAATGCCTTTGTGTCTGAAAACAACCAAATTCGAAATTAATCCAGACCGACACGTTTTCTTTTTTCCAATGGTAAATTCCCTCCTTGTACGTTTGTTCGTGCGTCTTTTAAAACACTACGAAATCAGAAATCTACGTTTTATTTCTGCAAAGTCATTCAGGATTTCAGTAACTTTATTGAGTGGAAGAAACTTCTCATCCAATCATTTCTTTATCATTCACGAATAGTTTTGAAGCTCGAACTAAAGTTGCCTATTTATTCGAAAGAAGGAATATCCCCGATTTAGTCACTTCAAAAATCACATTATGTTTAAATCTCTTTTGTTTACTTTTAAACTTGTGTGTTTCTGGTCCAGCATTTCCACATCTCGTGAATAAACTCCTTCATTCTGTCTCTCATGCCGATGAAACTATTTCTATCCTTTCTGATGTCTTTATGTCTCGGGAAACCCCGTCCCTGGGCTTCCTAATATCTTGATATTCAGTAAGCAGCGTCTGTGCCTTTTCTAACCTCTTCACATGTCTTTGGTGGAGAATGAGGATAGGGATTACACACAATGCTACCACTGAGGATAACCAAAAGATTTCACAGTTACGTGATGAACTCTGTGCTTTTTAAATATAATTTCTCTAAACCTCCATGACCTGAGTGAGTCTCGGCTATTTCTCATGGTTACTGAAGTTCAAATACATCACAGTCGGGCTCTAGTCATTCCAGCAGTGATTCTGGACAGTAAACATCATTACGAAATTCCACTGTGGATCTGAAATCAAATATTTCCACGTAGTAATTGCCGTAGCTATTTTATCGTATGTCCGTGTTCTTGCCCACTTTGTTCATCAATTCATGTGTCCCTGTATCGAGTTCTACTGAATTATTAATTTGTGAATGGAGACATTCCCTTCACCTCTTAATTGAAACTCCATGGAGCATTGAATAATTGTACTTATATGCTTCCAGAGGACAGTCCTGCCATTACTGTGATGAATCAGTGAATTTTCTTCACGTATCCTCGAAGGCAAGGATTTCCTTCGAAAGTTAGGCGATTATTACAGCACTGAAGGCCATGTATGCGTTCATTCAAACTAAAGCAGTTGCAGCAAAAGTTTCAGACTAGGTTTTTGCAATCTGCTTGCATTACATGTCCTAAAAGTTACATTCCAAATTGTGGTACGTTTGTGAATGATAGCATTTTCGGAATCTTGAGCAATGACATTTAAATTTTGCCAGAACACTATCATTCACTGTTCTCTCTTTCCCTTATATTTCCTCATTTAATATCCTGGTATTTTTTCAGTTTATCTTACTTTTTCAACAATTCAAACAATCTCACTCCTGATTACCAATCTGAGAAAATGTCATAATTTTGTTAATTTATATGCCGTGCAGCTGTAGGGCACGGTGACCAATTTGAAAGGAATTGGTCACGTGAACCAGGTAGCAGTAGCGGGCTGGTGCAATCTGGCCATTCGATCGCAGTCATATTCAAAACATTTAACATAATCTTGAGCCAAATCATATTCGTAGAAAATAAGAAAAAAATAAAGCAAAAGAACTGCCGATGTTGAAAATCAAATAAAATCAGAGTTTCCTGGAAAATGTGATGCTGGAAAAGCACAGCATGTCAGGCAGCATCCGAGGAGCTGGAGAATGGACGTTTCAGATGTAAGCCCTTCATCAGGAATGAGGCTTGTGAGTCGGTGTGAGGCACACTGTTGAAGCTCGGTGCCAACTCGCAGACAACCCTTACTACTGCCCCCGATCACAGCCTTACCTCCCATCATCTCCCAATCACAATCTCACCACCTCTGGGGAATCTCCCATCCACAGTCTCCAACCTCATTTTTCATGAACCCTGCACTCTCCATTTCTACCTCGTTCTTTAGTTCTGTTGTCTCAGACTGCACCTGTCCGACCCAACTCATCTCCTCCCATCTCAACATCTTCATGTCTCCCCATTCCAGGAAATCCCCACCTACGTTCGTGACACCACCTATGCACTTCATCTCCTCCAAGACGTTTGTTTCCCAGGCCTACAACGCGTCATCTTCATCTTGGACATCCATTCCCTGTACACATCCATCTGCCATGACGAAAGTCTCCACGCCCTCTGTTTCTTTGTCTAACCCCATCCCAACTAGTACCTTTCCACCGACACCCTGCTACACCTGCCTGAAGTGGTCCTCACCCTCAACAACTTCTCCTTCCAATCCTTCCACTTCCTCCAAACCAAAGGGATAGTCATGGGCACTCGCATGTGACCTAGCTATGTCTGCCTCTTTGACAGATATGTGGAATTGCCCGGCATTCGCAGTTACACTGGCACCTGTCTCCACCTGTTCCGCCAATGCTACTTTGATTAATGCATTGGCGCCACTGCGTGATCCCACGAGGAGATTGAACAGTTCACCAACGTTACCAGCACTTTTCAGCCCGACCTCAAATTCACCTGGATCATCTTGGCAAATTCCCTCCCCGTCCCGGGCCTGTCCATCAACATCTCAAGGGAATAACTAATTACAGATATATATAGCAAGGCCACCGACTCCCAGAGCTACCAATAATACACCTCCTCCCACCCCACTTCGTGTAAAAACGCCATCCCTTAGTCCCAATTCCTCCGCCTCCACCACATCTTTTCCCAGAATGATCAATTCCACCTCAGAAAGTCTCCTTCTTCCAGAATCGCAAATTATCTTCCCACGTGGTTGACGATGCCCTCCATTGCATCTCGTCCACTTCACACACCACCGTCCTTGAACCCCACCCCTCCCGCAACAAGGACAGGACCCCATGGTCCTCAACTTTTACCCCACCAACCTCCGCATAAAACACATCATAGTCCACCACTTCTGCCATCTACAAACAGACCCTATCATCAGATATATATTTCCCTCCCAACCTCTATTATGATTCTGAAAAGGCCATTCCCTCCCAGAACCCCTCTCCCATCAGTTCTACAACCCCCAATAAGCCCACACCCCACTACTGGCATCTTTCCATGCCACCGCAGGAAGGGTAAAACCAGCACCCACACCACTCCACTCATCTCCGTCCAAGGCCCCAAGGGATCCTTCCACATCCGTTAGGAATTCACCTATACCGCTTCCAATGTCATCTACTGCATCCGTTGCACCCAGTGTGGTCTCCTCTACGTCAGGGAGACGGGACGCCTTTTGCAGATCATTTCAGAGAACATCTCTGGGACACCCGCATCCACCAATGTCACCATCCTCTGACTGAATACTTCAAATCCCCCTCACACTCCATCAAAGACGTACAGGTCCTGGGCCTCCTTCACCGCCAAACCATAACCACCAAATACCTGGAAGACGAACGCCGTACATTCCACCTTGGAACTTATCCACACGGGATAAGTGTGGATTTGAACAGTGTCTCATTTCTCTTTCCCCACGTCCCAAACCTCAAACTTGGCACAGCCACCTGGGCCTTTTCCATCACTGCTC
This sequence comes from Chiloscyllium plagiosum, assembly GCF_004010195.1. Lineage (NCBI taxonomy): Eukaryota > Metazoa > Chordata > Chondrichthyes > Orectolobiformes > Hemiscylliidae > Chiloscyllium > Chiloscyllium plagiosum. The sequence goes on along the minus strand of NW_025205613.1, from coordinate 797 downwards.
CTTCTAACCTATCATCTTCTCCCTCACCTTCATCCGACTATTGCTTTCCCAGCTACCTCCGCCCAACTGCACACCCCTAACATTTATCCCTCAGTCCCCGAATCACATGCTTTATTCCTGGTGAAGGACTTATGCCTGAAACGTGGGCTCTCTTGCTCTTCGGAAGCTGACTGACCTGCTGTGCTTTTCCAGCACCACACTCCCGACTCTGATCACCATCATTTGCAGTCCTAACTTTCTCCTCGGAATATTCAATGACGTCGGAGGGAGGATGCTCCTGGAGTGCAGTGATCACAGTGTTACTGAGGTTTGCGTTTATTTTGGGTGAGGCCAGGCTGGATCTGAGACGAGCGCTTAACACCTAAACAACCGGAATGGTGTCACATAGCAAAGTTAGGGCGGGCTGAAGTGAAGGGGAAAATTCTGTCAGAAGGTGGGTCAGTACGACTGCATCATATCCCCCAGACTGTAAAAGACACGCAGAAGGAGCAAATCAACTTCAGTGCAGGCACAATGACAGGTAAAGTGGAAAGGAGAAAATACAACACACTGCCATGGATTGGAATTATTTATGAGAAAGGGTTCAGTATTTAAGCTATTTTACACACATTGGATACAAGGAATTTCCAGCAGTGTAATGGCGATATTTGCCTGCGACATCACAATTCCAAGATTCACTGACATATTACCTTCTGTAGCAACGTGGCCAAGGAAAACCATGATAGTCCATCAATCAGAATTCAATACTTCAAAGCTCTCCTCTACACCATACAAACTATTTGCTGCTCCTGTATTCA
>NW_025205612.1:0-10709 GCF_004010195.1 Chiloscyllium plagiosum | reverse complement strand
CTCCCATACACTGGGCCCACTCTCCCCATGATGGCTCACTCTCCCGTACACTGGGCTCACTCTCCCATTCACTGTGTCCACTCTCCCCATGATGGCTCATTCTCCCCGCTTTGGCTCACTCTCCCACACACTGGGACAACTCTCCATATGATGGCTCACTCTCCCACACAATGGGCCACTCTCCCATACACTGGGCCAACTCTCCCCGCGATGGCTCACTCTCCCGTACACTCTGCTCACTCTCCCCGCGATGCCTCACTCTCCCATACACTGGGCCCACTCTTCCGGCGATGGCTCACTCTCCCACACACTGTGCCAACTCTCCCCGCGATGGCTCACTCTCCCGTACACTGGGCTCACTCTCCCATTCACTGTGTCCACTCTCCCCGTGATGGCTCTCTTTCCCATATAGTGGACCCACTCTTCCCGTGATAGCGCACTCTAGCACACATTGGGGTCACTCTCCCTGCGATAGGCTCACTCTCCCATACACTCGGCTCACTCTCCCCATGATGGCTCACTCTCCCGTACACTCTGCTCACTCTCCCCACGATGCCTCACTCTCCCATACACTGGGCCCACTCTTCCGGCGATGGCTCACTCTCCCGTATACTGGGCCCACTCTCCCCGCAACGGCTCACTCTCCCATACGCTGGGCACTCTCTCCCTGTGATGGCTCACTCTCCCGTACACTCTGCTCACTCTCCCCGCGATGCCTCACTCTCCCATGCACTGGGCCCACTCTCCCCGCTTTGTCTCACTCTCCCATACACTGGGCCCACTCTCCCCGCGATGGCTCACTCTCCCATACACTGGGCTCGCTCTCCCTTACACTTGGCTCACTCTCCCCGCGATGCCTCACTCTCACATACACTGTGCCCACTCTCATTGCGATGGCTCACTCTCCCATACACTGGGCCCACTCTCCCCACTATGCCTCACTCTCCCATACACTGTGCCCACTCTCATTGCGATGGCTCACTCTCCCATACACTGGGCTCGCTCTCCCTTACACTTGGCTCACTCTCCCCGTGATGGCTCACTCTCCCATACACTGGGCCCTCTCTCCCCACGATGCCTCACTCTCCCATACACTGGGCCCACTCTCCCCGCGATGGCTCACTCTCCCATACACTGGGTCACTCTCCCCATGATGGCTCACTCTCCCCGCGATGGCTCACTCTCCCATACACTGGGCTCACTCTCCCTGTGATAGCTCACTCTCCCATACACTGCGCCCACTCTCCCATACACTGGGCTCACTCTCCAATACACTTGGCACACTCTCCCCACGTTGGCTCACTCTCCCATACACTGGGTCCACTCTCACAGTGATGGCTCACTCTCCCATACACTGGGCCCACTCTCCCCACGATGCCTCACTCTCCCATACACGGGGCTCTCTATCCCATACACTGGGCTCACTGTCCCCAAGATGGCTCCCTCTCCCACACACTGTGCCCACTCACCCCGCGATGGTTCATTCTCCCATACACTGGGCTCACTTTTCCCACGATGGCTCACTCTCCCATACACTGGGCTCACTCTCCCCGCCATAGCTCACTCACCCATTCACTGGGCTCTCTCTGCCGTACACTGGGCCCACTCTGCCATACACCGTGCCCCATCTCCCCGCGATGGCTCACTCTCCCATACACGGGGCTCTCTATCCCATACGCTGGGCTCACTCTCTCCACGACGGCTCACTCTCCCATACACCCCGTCCACTCTCCCCATGGTGCCTCACTCTCCCATACACTGAGCCTGCTCTCCATATGATGGCTCACTCTCCCATACACTGGGGTCACACTCCCCGCGATGGCTCACTGTTCAATACACTCTGCACCCTATCCTTGCGATGGCTCACTCTCCCATACACGGGGCTCAATTTTCCCATGATGGCTCACTCTCCCCGCGATGGCTCACTCTCCCCAAGACTGTGCCCACTATCCCGAATTGGCTCACTCTCTCATACACTGGACCCACTCTCACAGCGATGGCTCAATCTCCCGTACACTCGGCCCGCTCTCCCCATGATGGCTCACTCTCTCCATAATGTCTCACTATCCCTGCGATGGCTCACTCTTCCATACACTGGGTCCACTATCCCCTTGATGGCTCACTCTCCCATTCACTGGACACACTCTCCACACGATGGCTCATGCTCCAATACACTGGGCCCACTCTCCTGATGATAGGTCACTCTTCCATATACTGGGCCCACTCTCCCATACACTTGGCCCACTCTCCCCTTGATGGCTCACTCTTCCATACACTGGGAACACTCTCCCCGCGATGGCCCACTCTCCCATACACTGGGCCCACTCTCCCCACGATAGCTCACTCTCCCATGCACTGGGCCAACTCTCCCATGCACTGGGCCAACTCTCCCCGCGATGGCTCACACTCCCATACACTGGGTTCACTCTCCCCACGATAGGTCACTCTTCCATACACTGGGCCCACTCTCACAGCGATGGCTCACTCTCCCATACACCCTGTCCACTCTCCCCATGGTGCCTCACTCTCCCATACACTGAGCTCACTCTCCCTATGTTGGCTCACTCTCCCATAAACAGGGTTCTCTCTCCCCATGATGTCTCACTCTCCCATACACTGGGCTCACACTCCCCGCGATGGCTTACTCTCCCAATCACTGGCCCCGCTCTCCCCGCGATGGCTCACTGTTCAATACACTCTGCACCCTATCCTTGCGATGGCTCACTCCCATACACTGGGCTCAATTTTCCCATGATGGCTCACTCTCCCCACGATGGCTCACTCTCCCAAAGACTGGGCCCACTATCCCGAGATGGCTCACTCTCCCATACACTGGGCCCACTCTCACAGCGATGGCTCAATGTCCCGTACACTGGGCCCGCTCTCCCCATGATGGCTAACTCTCCCATACGCTGGGCCCACTCTCCCCACGATGGCTCACTCTCCCATACACTGGGCACACTCTCCCCACGATGCCTCACTCTCCTATACATTGGGCCCACTCTCCCCACGTTGGCTCACTCTCCCATACACTGGGCCCACTCTCCCCGCGTTGGCTCACTCTCCCATACACTGGCCCAACTCTTCCCACACACTGGGCCCACTCTCACAGCGATGCCTCACTCTCCCACACAATGGGCCACTCTCCCATGCACTGGGCCCACTCTCCCCGCGTTGGCTCACTCTCCCATACACTGGCCCAACTCTCCCCACGATGGTTCACTCTCCCATACACTGGCCCAACTCTCCCCGCGTTGGCTCACTCTCCCATACACTGGCCCAACTCTCCCCACGATGGTTCACTCTCCCACACAATAGGCCACTCTCCCATGCACTGGGCCCAATCTTCCCGTAATGGCTCACTTTCCCATACACTGCGCCCACTCTCCCCACTTTGGCTCCCTCTCCTAGACACTGTGCCAACTGTCCCCACTATGCCTCACTCTCCCCTACACTGGGCTCACTCTCCCATACATTGAGCTCCCTCTCCCCGTGACGGCTCTCTCTCCTATTTAGTGGACCCACACTTCCCGTGATAGCTCACTCTCCCACATATTGGGCTCAGTCTCCCCGTGATGGCTCACTCTCCCATACACTGGACTCACTCTCCCCGTGATGGCTCGCTCTCGCATACACTGGGCTCATTCTCCCCACGATGGCTCACTCTCCCATACACTATTTAGTGGACCCACACTTCCCGTGATAGCTCACTCTCCCACATATTGGGCTCAGTCTCCCTGCGATTGGCTCACTCTTCCATGCACTCGGCCCACTTTCCCGGCGATGGCTCACTCTCCCATACACTGGACTCACTCTCCCCGTGATGGCTCACTCTGCCATACACTGGACTCACTCTCCCCGTGATGGCTCGCTCTCGCATACACTGGGCTCACTCTCCCCATGAAGCCTCACTCTCCCATACACTGGGCTCACTCTCCTCGTGCTGGCTCTCTTTCCCATACACTGAGTCGACTCTCCACGTTGTGGCTCACTCTCCCATACACTGAGCCCACTCTCCCTGCAATGGGTTACTCTCCCATACACTGGGCGCACTCGCCCCATGATGGCTCCTTCTCCCACACACTGAGCTCATTCTTCCCACGCTGGCTCACTCTCCCCTACGCTGATCTCACTCTCCCCGTGATGGCTCACTTTTCCATACACTGGGCTCACTCTCCCCTACACTGGGCTCACCCTTCCCTACACTGGGCCTACTCTCCCCATGATGGCACAGTTTCCCATACACTGGGCTCACTCTCCACATGATGGCTCACTCTCCCATACACTGGGCCTACTCTCCCCGTGATGGCTCACTCTCCCCGCAATGGCTCACTCCCCCATACACCGGACTCACTCTCCCCACAATGGCTCACTGTCCCATACACTGGGCTCACTCTCCACACGATGGCTCACTCTCCCATACACTGGGCCCACTCTCCCAGACACTGGGCTCACTCTCCCCATGATGGCTCACTCTTCCGGCGATGGCTTACACCTCATACCGTGGGCCCACTGTCCCTGCGATGGCTCACTCTCCCATACATTGGGCCCACTCTCCCCACGATGGCACACTCTCCCATACACTGGGCCCACTCTCCCAGCGATGGCTCACTCCCTCATACACTGGCCCCACTCTCCCCACGATGGCTCACTTTCCCATACACTGGACTCACTCTCCCGGCGATGGCTCACTCCCCCCAAACACTGGGCTCACTCTCCCCTACACTGGGCTCACTCTCCCATACACTGGGCCCACTCTCCAGGCCATGGCTCACTCTCCCATACACTGGGCCAACTCTCCCCACGATGCCTCACTCTCCCATACATTGGGACAACTCCCACTGTGATGGCTCACTCTCCCATACTCTGGGCCCACTCTCCCCGCGTTGGCTCACTCTGCCATACACTGGATTCACTCTCCCCGAGATGGCTCACTCTCCCATACACTGGGACCACTCTCCCCACGATGGATCACTCTCCCATTCACTGGGATCACTCTCCCCATGATGGATCACTCTCCCATTCACTGGGACCTCTCTTCCCATGATGGATCACTCTCCCATACACTGGGACCTCTCTCCCCACGGTGGCTCACTCTCCCATATACTGGGCCCACTCTCCCAGCGATGGATCACTCTCCCATTCACTGGGACCACTCTCCCCACGATGGATCACTCTCCCATACACTGGGCCCACTCTCCCAGCGATGGATCACTCTCCCATTCACTGGGACCACTCTCCCCACGATGGCTCACTCTCCCATACACAGAGCACACTCTCCCAGTGATGGCTCACTCTCCCAAGCACTGGGCTCACTCTCACCACGTTGGCTCACTCTCCCAACGATGGCTCACTCTCCCAGTGATGGCTCACTTTCCCATATACTGGGCTCTCTCTCACATACACTGGGCCCACTCTCCCCATGATGCCTCACTCTCCCCACGATGGCTCACTCCCCGTGATGGCTGACTCTGCCATACACTGGGACCAGTCTCCCCGTGATGGCTCACTCTCCCCGTGATGGCCCACTTCCCCATGATGACACACTCTCCCATACACTGGGACAAATCTCCCCACGATGGCTCACTCTCCCACACACTGGGCTCATTCTCCCCACGATGGCTCCGTGATGGCCCACTTCCCCATGATGACACTCTCTCCCATACACTGGGACAAATCTCCCCACGATGGCTCACTCTCCCACACGCTGGGCCCATTCTCCCCACGATGGCTCACTCTCCCATACACTGGGCCCACTCTCTCCACGATGGCTCACTCTCCCATACACTGGGCCCACTCTCCCCACGATGGCGATTGCTCTCTCTCCCCGTGATGGCTCAGTCTCCCATACACTGATCTCAATCTCCCTGTGTTGGCTCACTTTTCCATACACTGGGCGTGCTCTCCCACACACTGGGCACATTCTCCCCATGATGGCTCACTCTCCCATACACTGGGCCCACTCTCCCTGCGATAGCTCACTCTCCCACACACTGGGCTCATTCTCCCCACAATGGCCCACTCTCCCATACACTGGGCCCACTCTCTCCACGATGGCTCACTCTTCCATACACTGGGCCCAGCCTCACCGCGATGGCTCACTCTGCCATACAGTGGTCCAACTCTCCCCCGATGTCCCACACTCCCATACACTGGGCCCACTCTCCCCGCGATGCTCACTCTCCCACACATTGTGCCCACTCTCCCCTATACTGGGCTCACTCTCAAATACACGGGCCGCACTACCCCATACACTGGGCCCACTCTCCACGCGATGGCTCACTCTCCCATACAATAGGCTCACTCACCCCTACACTGGGCTCACTCTCCCTGTCATGGCTCACTCTCCCATACACTGCGCCCACTCTCCCCATAATGGCTCACTCTCCCATACATTGGGCCCACTCTCCCCACGATGGCTCACTCTCCCATACACTGGGCCCACTCTCCCCATGATGGCTCATGCTCTCTCTCCCCGTGATGGCTCAGTCTCCCATACACTGATCTCACTCTCCCTGTGTTGGCTCACTTTTCCATACACTGGGCGCACTCTCCCACACACTGGGCCCATTCTCCCCGTGATGGCTCACTCTCCCATACACTGGGCCCACTCTCCCTGCGATAGCTCACTCTCCCATACACTGATCTCACTCTCCCTATGATGGCTCACTCTCCCATACACTGGGCTCACTCTCCCTATGATGGCTCACTCTCCCCGAGATTGCTCACTCTCCCATACACTGGGCTCACTCTCCCTATGATGGCTCACTCTCCCAAACACTAGGTGCACTCTCCCCATGATGGATCACTCTCCAATACACTGGGGTCACTCTACCCGCGATGGCTCACTCTCACATACACTGGGCTCACTCTCCCATACACTGGGCCCACTCTCCCTGCGATGGTTCAGTCTCCCCACGATGGCTCACTCTTCCCATGATGACTCACTCTCCCATACACAGAGCACACTCTCCCTGTGAAGGCTCACTCTCCCATACACTGGGTCTACTCTCCCCACGATGGCTCGCTCTCCCACACACTGGGCTCATTCTCCCCACGATGGCTCACTCTCCCACACACTGGGCTCATTCTCCCCGCGATGGCCACCTCTCCCTGTGATGGCTCACTCTCCCATACACTGGGCCCACTCTCTCCACGATGGCTCACTCTTCCATACACTGGGCCCAGCCTCACCGCGATGGCTCACCCTGTCATACAGTGGTCCAACTCTACCCCGATGGCCCACATTCCCGAACACTGGGCTCACTCTCCCACACACTGGGCTGACTCTCACATACACTGGACCCACCCTCCCCTACACTGGGCCTACTCTCCCCACGATGACTCACTCTCCCATACACTGGGATCATTCTCCCCGTGATGGCTCACTCTCCCCATGATGGCTCACTCTCCCACACCCTGGGCTCACTCTCAAATACTCTGGGCGCGCTACCCCATATACTGGGCCCGCTCTCCCCGCGATGACTCACTCTCCTAAACACTGGGCTCACTCTCCCCATGATAGCTCTCTTTCCCAAACATTGGGTCCACTTTCCCCGAGATAGCTCACTCTCCCAAACTCTGGGTCCACTCTCCCTGCGATGGCTCACTCTCTAATTCACTGGGCTCACTCTCCCAGTGATGGCTCACTCTCCCGTACACTCTGCTCACTCTCCCCGCGATGCCTCACTCTCTCATGCACTGGGCCCACTCTCCCCGCTTTGTCTCACTCTCCTATACACTGGGCCCACTCTCCCCGCGATGGCTCACTCTCCCCACGATGGCTCACTCCCCCATACACTGGTCCCACTCTCCCAGTGATGGCTCACTCTCCCCACGTTGGCTCACTCTTCCCACGATGACTAACTCTCCCATACACAGAGCACACTCTCCCTGTTAAGGCTCACTCTCCCATGCACTGGGCTCACTCTCCCCACGTTGGCCCACTCTCTCATACACTGGGCTCACTCTCCCCATGATGGCTCACTCTCCCCTACACTGGGCCCACTCTCCCCTACACTGGGCCCAGTCTCCCCACGATGGTTCACTCTCGCCATGATGGCCCACTCTCCTTGCGATGACTCATTCTCCCATACACAGGGCTCACTATCCCCACGATGTCTCACTCTCTTCCTTACTACACAGTCTCCCTCTCCGCAGAAGGTGAGTGGATTCAAGTAAGAAAAGAGAAATGGGGAGAACAAAATGGGAGAAACCGGTTAAAGTGAATGAAGCTGAGAAGCTCTGGTCAGGAACCCTCACGCTGTGGTACTCCTTCGACTTCACATTCAGAATTTCTCAATTAGCACCTCCATAAGGACTATCACCAACTTTTCCAGGTGCATGATAGCAAGTATTCTGTCTGAGTGGCTTGGTACAGAGACCGCTCTGCCTAGGACTATAAGAAACGACCGAAAGTTGTGAGCACAAGCCAGACCATCACGCAAGCTCAAACCTTCCATCCATTGACTCCATCCACACCCCTCATTGCCCATGGCAAAGCAGCCAACCACCATCAAAGACCCCGACCGCCCTGGTTACAATCTTTTCCAACCTCTTCCGTCAGTCAGAGGATCCTGGTATCGGCTGGTTCGAGAACGACTGCTTCCCCATTGTTATGAGACTGCTGAATGGACCTCTCTAATTCTGAATCTAATGTCAATTGTATTTCTGCGCACATCCTGTGTAGCCATAACCTTGTAATGACTTGCTCTGTTTAAGCATCTATAGGCCCCTATTAGTTATGACCTGCCTACACTGCGTGCAAGAAAAACAAAAACCTTTCACTGTACTTAGGTACATGAGAATGAATCAAGACCAAATCAGAACCAGGGATTCTATCTGGTGCATGTTTGAAAAGGGGACAAAATGATGCAATGTAGTCCCAATAGAGGCGTTCTAAAGAGTGTCCAGGAACCTGGGCATTTATGCATCCAAACCTTTGAGAGTATTGTTATCAGAGCATATTGGACCTCGGCCATCATAAAGACATAATGCACCAGAAAATTCTCCTGAAATACCCAACATCTGGTGAGGCTGCACTTTGGGAGTTTTTGCATCCAGTTCTGGTCACTTGATTTTTCAGCAGAGCATGAGGGTGTTTGTGTTTAGCAGTTTTTGAATTCAGCTGTGGCGTGTGGGTCTCACTGGCTGGGTCAGCATTTATCCCAGTGCCTCACTGCCCTTTGAGAAGGTGTGGTGAGCTGTCTCTTTGGACCGCAACAGCCCACTAGCTGCAGGAACGCCCACAATGGCAGTTTGATGACTTTGACCCAGCAACGCTGAAGGAATGATGATGCATTTCCAAGTCAAGATGGTGAGTGGTTTGTTTGGCGGGGGGAGGCGGGGAATTGCAGAGGCTGGTATTTCCATTAATCTATCCTTCTAGATGGTAGTGGTAATGGGTTTGGAAGATGCTGCCTGAGGAGCTTTGGTGAATGTCTGTAATATATCTTGTAGACGGTACACACCGCAGTGTAGGTGGTGGAGGGAAGGACTGCTTGTGGATGTGGTGCCAATCAAGCAGGTTGCTTTGTACTGGAGCTTGTCAGAGTTGCATTATTTCAGGCAACTGGAGAGGTTTCCATTACACTGGTGCCTTATTGAGAAGGGCTGTTACTTCCTACAGGATTTTGAACCCTGATGTGCTCATGTAGCCCAAGTTTTTATAGGGCTAGTCCAGTTCAGTTTACATTTTCGGGGCAAGTTCAAGAATGTACACAGTAGAGGATTGCAATTGTATGTTAAGGCAAGACAGTTAGTCTTCCCAGTTGGAGATAGTCTTCCCAGTTGGAGATAGTCATTGTCTGGCACTTGTGTGGCACAGTGATTATTGTCCAAGCCTGCATATTGCCCAGGTCTTACTGCATTTGAACATGGACTGCTTCAGTACCTAAAGGGTCAGGAATGGTGCTGAACACTATGCAGTCATCAGCGAACATCCCCACTTCTGACTTTACGATGGAAGGAAGATTATTAATGGAGCAGTTGAAGATGGTTTGGCCGAGGACAATCCTGAGGAACTCCTAGGGCTCTCCAGGTGCAGTGCTCGTGTCCGTGGCTCGGAGCCAGGAGGCTGAGCTTCAAGTCCCACCTGCTCCAGAGGTGGGTAGTAACATCTCTGAACAGGCTTATTAAACCAGAAGCCCTGCAGAGATAGCCTGGAGCTGAGATGGCTAACCAACCAACACAACCTTCTTGCTTTGGGTCAGATGTGACTCCAACCAGCAGAGATTATTCCCCCCCAATCCCCACTGTCTCCCATTTTACTAGGATTCCTTGATGGCATACCTCAGCAATTTCCCAACCATCATGTAAGTGCCAGTGTTGAAGGTATACTGGAACAGCTTGGGGTGTGTCAACCTCTGAAACACAAGTCTTCAACACTCTTGCCAGAACATCATCAGGTCCCGTAGCTCTTACAGAATCCATTGCCTTGAAGTGTTTATTGATATCAAATGGATTAAATCAAGTCCTTTGACAAGGCTCCACACGGAAAACTGCCAACGGTAAAAGCTAGTGGGGATCCAGGATAACTTGGCAAGTTGGATCCAAAGTTGGCTTCACGATGAAAGCAGCGAGTGGTAGCAGAAGGCTGAGTGAATGGGATACCACAGGGATTAGTGGTGTGTCCATTATTGGATGTGATTGTGATTTTAGAGACGATTTGGAGCTTAGGCTGTGGATCAGGTTGTACGTTTGCTCGCTGA
>NW_025205611.1:0-10709 GCF_004010195.1 Chiloscyllium plagiosum | reverse complement strand
ACTCCAGACAGGATGAGATCTCCCAGAGTGTGTCATGTGAATTTGCTCAAAAGGTATTTTGACAGGGAAGAAAAGCCAGAGGAGAAGGTGTTAATGATGACATCACAGAGTGAATAACCAAGCTCAGAGGATTCTGAATGGGACATTCCTCACATCACATTGAACAATGGGAAAGTTGTCAAAAAATGGGATAAACTATTGAGTTACTTTACACAAGAAAAGCAAAGTGACCTGAAAGAGTTATTACGATATCGTGGAGAGATATGCGGCAATAAACTGGGAAGTACGAACATAATTGTGCATGATGTAGACACAGGGGATTCTGTTCTGATGAAGCAACATCCTTATAGGCATGACCCTCCAAAATTGGCACAGGTTCAGAAGTAGATAGAGCGTCATAATCGAAGTGAGTTACAGTGACTGGAGTTCACATATAGTCATGGGACCAAATCCAGATGGTACCCAATGGCCATGTGTGGACTATCACAAAGTCAATGCCGTTACAAAGACTGATGCATATCCAATTCCATATTTGGAGAATTGTGTCGAAAAACTGGGAGAAGCTACTTACATTTCTAAGTTGGATTTACTCAGGGGCTGCTGGCAAGAACCTCTGCCAGAGAGAGCGAAGTCAAGTTCGGCTTTCATAATGCCAAATGGACTATATCAGTTCGAAGTTGTGGCATTTGTTATGAAAAATGATCCAGCCACGTTTAAGGGACTGATAATAAGGTCATTTCCAGATTACCCAACTATGTGATGTACATTGATGACCTGGTGATTTTTCGTCACTCATGAACTGAACATTTACAGTATTTATGGGCCTTGTTCAATTGATTTCAGAAGGTAGGCTTGGTGGTAAACCTAGCTAAAAGTGAATTTGAGAAAGCCCAAGTCACGTTCCTGTGTCACGTAATTAGACATGGACAAATGACCCCATGAGATATGAAAATGTAAGTAGTTGGGGAATGTTTCACACCGTCGACAAAAAGAAATATGCAGTGCTACGGTTCCTGGGATTGGCTGGATGTTACTGAAAGTCTGTGCCAAACTTTAAGCAGTGTGGCTGCTCCACTCACTGAATTGACAAGGGCAAGAACTCTCAGTGGACAGAGGACTGTCGAAAGACATTTTACAGCTTAAAAACTGTGTTAACCACTGTCCCAAGTATTAGCTACACTAGATTACATGAAACCTTTCAAGGTGGCTAACGTTGCCAGTGATGGGGTGTCGGTCCGGTTTTGCTGCAGGAGGATGATGAGGGAATAGAAAGACCCATCGGGTATTTATCTGGGAAGTCGAACGTTCATCAACAGAAATGTTCAATGGTGGAGAAAGAGACTTTAAACTTGGTGTTGGCATTACACCAGAACAGTTGTTTATATTACCAGCAATGCAACTGAGACACTCGTATACACTGATCATGACACATTGACATTTGTGGAAAATATTAAGGACAAAAGTATCAGACTGTTTACATGGAACTTGTTGCTGCCATTCAATCTGACAACTGTGCATATGGCAGGTCGTGAAAACGTGAAAGCTGATGAGTTATTGAGACTCGAATTAGATATTGAGATGTTCGATGGTGGGTGTACCGCGGCCTGAATTTGCATAGGTTTGTGTTTGAATGTTTACAGTTAGTATAGCGTGTATACTAATCTCTGGGTCTGTATTGACACTACTAACTGGGTTTGAAAGGTTAGAAATGCAGCCAGCCTTTAGCGAACTAGCTGAGCTTAGCAGTTTTCAGTTTAGTTTTGAACTGGGAAGTTCAACTGGGAGCTGTGTGGAAACTCTCTCTCTCTTTTCTGACCTTCAACTTCAACCTGGAAGTTTGTGTTCCATTTATACTGATTTTTATTGGGGGTTTGTGCATTGTGACTATTATATATATTCAGAATAGAATAATTAAGTCTAGTTGAGTCGGTTGAATTCTGTCGTGATTCTTTATTCTGTTCTTTGAGTTTTATTGTGTAATTTTATGAATAACGTTTTTGTCTGTTTTAAAATCTAGTAGTCAACCTAGCTAAATTACTCCGGGTAATTTTCATTGTGCACTTACCGAAACAAATTGCAAAGGTATGCTCTGGGCTGCCTGCTTAAAAATGTTTTGAGTGGTCGAACCTAGTCCGTAATATCTTGGAGATGGAAGGTGCCTCCTTAGGACTTGATACAAACCAATCACTTTCCCTCCTCATGGTCAGCAAACCACGTTAACATAGCACGTGTGTACCTTTAGCAATGGGGCCAGAAGGAACAACGTGGAGCAGTCTGTCTGTGCAGTCTATGCCTCATTTGTCGTGTTGCAGCAACAATGACATTCTCCTATTTCAGTGTAACAGTTTAGAGGGGCTGTATGGGCTCTTCTGTTCATGTGTCAGTGTCTCAAGGGACTGAATGTCTTTCTCCTGGCCAGAGGGAAGGCATTCAAAGACTTCAGTGGGAAGCCCGTGGTTCCCGCCTACCAAGACGTTTTGCTGACTAGACTCGATCTTCCTGAGTTATAGGAGACAAACGGAAGGCTGAAAAAACACTGCAAGCCATGCAGCATCATGAGCTGGGAAAGTCAACATTTCAGGTATAAATGTCCTTTAGAACTGGGTTAGTGGATGAGGGAGCTGCAGATAAAGAGGGAAGGGGTAGTTGGGGTGGGGAGATCGGGGGATGGTGAGTGATGGATATATGGACACAAGTGGTGGATGCAACCTGGTTGGGCGATGGGAGGGATGAATCCGGTTGCGATCTGAAAGTTAGGGTCGTTAGGTGGAATGGAAGACCTCCCAGTCACTTCCTTTTTCAATTTTATTTCCCAATCCCTTTCCGACATAGTCATCCTTGGCCTCCTCCATTGCCACAATGAACCAACCCATAATTTGGAGGAACAAGATCTCATCTGTCACCTGTGCAGCCTACACCCCGGGGATTCAACATTGAATTCTCCAATTTCAAATAACCTCCCTTCAACTCCCCCGACCCTCTTCCCAGGTTCTCCCGTCCATTCCATTCATCTGAGCAAACTTTTGTCCACCTACCAATTGGATTCAGCCCTCCCATCAACAACTCGCTGATACCCTTTATCTGTGTTCACTTATCCCCCACCTCGCCACCTCAGCCTCCTCCTCCCTCACCCGCCACTTTATCTATAGACCCCCTTACTCCCACCACAGTCGTGACGAAGGGTTATATCCAAGGCGTTCACTTCACAACGTCTTGATGCTGCCTTGCTTATTCTGTTCTTCCAGCTTTCTGCGTGTGTACTTTGGATTCCAACTCATATTGTTTTTTTTTTTTTAAAATTGTCTCCTTGTGTAATAGGCAGGAGTGGGAGAACGCATTGCGCCACTTGTTATCCAACAGATCAGATGGGTGGAATGGCTTTCTTATATTACTGTGAAGCCAGCTAGAGTTACTGAAGGAGTTCCTATTTCTTTTAACCATGGAAATGTTAGATGGGTGGAATGGCTTTCTTATATTACTGTGAAACCAGCTAGAGTTACTGAAGGAGTTCCCTTTTTTTTAACCGTGGAAATGTTTAGTGTCCAGCAATGCTTTCGATTCATGTTACCTTTACATTAACAGCACAAGCTTGAATGTTGTCCAGATTTGATACCTGAGTACCTTAGGAAGTGACTCATTGTTCTGAACATTGTGTAATCTTCAAAGAACATCCCCACTTCTGATCGTATGACATGAGGGAAAGACATTGATGAAGCAGCTGAAGATGTTTGTGTCGAAGAAGCTACCCTGAGGACTGCCCACAGGGATATCCCGGGACTGGAAGGATTGATGTCCACCAGCACCATTGTGTTCTGAATGATTCAACCAGTGGGGAGTTTACAACTGATTCCCATCAAGTTCAATTTTGTTCAGTCTCCTTGACATCCCGCTCAATCAAATACGGCCATGATATCAGGGCCAGTCACTTTACGCTGTGTTCATAACTTCTATCCATGTCAATAGGCCAAGGTATATGTGTGGGGAGTGTTTCCTTCTCTCAGACGGTAGTGACGGTTGCAACCGGACAGTTGGGGAGGCCAAATCACTGAAATGTTGGGGGTGCGAGTGGGTGTCAGTGGATTTTGACCCATCAGAGAGTCGAGGGCTACAAAGAATTGGGCATAAAAGAGAAATTGCCGCCGAGTGCAGATCAGCCCTGACTTACTGAATGGAAGGGCAGGTCTGAGGGGCTATGTAGCCTGGTTTATACCAGTATGCCCCATAATCCAGTCACTTCGTGGCCTCTTCCATTTCCTGTGTTACTGACTTCAAGTTACTGAATAGACTGATCCTGCTGCTGTGTAACTGGATACTCGTGCTGCATGATCTGGTTACAGTTTTATAGGCGCGAGGGGCTTATTGGCCTCCTCCTATAATTGTATATCAGGCTCCAGGGGCTGAAAAGCCTCATCCTGTTCTGGTGTAATTGTAATCCATATTTACTAAATCTACTGCCCATTGAGAAAGTGAGCTCTGCAGATGGATACTCGTGCTGCATGATCTGGTTACAGTTTTATGGGCCCAAGGGGCTTATTGGCCTCCTCCTATTATTGTATATCAGGCTCCAGGGGCTGAAAAGCCTCATCCTGTTCTGGTGTAATTGTAATCCATATTTACTAAATCTACTGCCCTTTGAGAAAGTGAGCTCTGCAGATGCTGGAGATCAGTGTCGAAAAGTGTGGCACTGGAAAACATAGCAGGTCAGGCAGCTTCAGAGGAACAGGAGATTCGATGGATTGGACGTTACTGATAAAGGGCTTATGTCAGAAACATTGATTCTCTTGCCTCTCAAATGCTGCCTGACCTGCTGTGTTTTTCCAACACCACATATTTCCACGTTTACTGCCCTACCCAAGTCGATCTTCCTGGTCACTTCATCCAATTACATTAAGAGATTTGTCAAGCACAAACTTCCTCGCACAAAGCCACACTTACTATTCCTAAGCAAAGCCTGTCTTTCTAAACGCATGTAAATCTTATCCCTCAGAACCTTCTCAAGTAACTTACCTACCACTGATGTTCAACCTACGGATCGATAGTTCCAAAGCTTTTTTGTTCAGTTCTTCTTGAATAAGGGCACAACATTTGCTATCCTCCAGGCTTCCGGGACATTACCTGTAGTTAATGATGATCAATATTATAGGTCAGGGTCCCCGAAAATTCTTCTGGATCCCCTTGAGGTGTTCTTGGATATATCGGGTAAGGACCATGAGATTTATCCACTTTCAAACATTCTAGTACCTCCAAAATCTCGTCTCCTATGGCATGGATTGTCCCTAAGATATCACCACTAACTTTCTCAAGTTCTCAAGTCACCATGTCTTTCTCCACGGTAAACATAGAGAAGACGTTCCACATATACTTGTCTACATTGGTCTCCCTGGGGTCCTATTTTCTCTCCAGTTATTGCTTTTTCTTTTAATATGTTTAAAGTACCTTTTTGGATTCATCTTAATCTTCTCAGCCAAGGCTCTTTCTTGCCCCTTTTTCACCCGACTGATTTCTTTCTTCAGTAAACTCCGTTATCTCTTATATACCTCCAGGGATTCCCTTGATCCCAGCTGCCTGTAACTGAGCCACGTCCCGAGTTCGAACCTGTGGACCAGTTTTGTCCCTCTCCATAACTATTTGAAAACTAATAGAAATAGGTTACTGGTTCCAAAGTGCTCCCCCCACTATTAACTCAGTCACCTGTCCTGTCCTATTTCCTAAGAAAATTTCGAGTTTTGCCCCTTCCCGAGTAGGACACTCTATATGCTGCTTGAGGAAGCTTTCCTGACGCATTTAACAGATTCTATCTCATCAAATTCCTTAATGCTAAGGCCGTTCCAGTCTGTATTAGAAAAATGAAAATCCCGTATTATGATAACCCTACTGCTCATGCAGGTCTCCCCTCTCTTCCTGCATATTTGTTACTCTCATTCCTGTTGACTCTTTGGGGTCTATATTACAACCCCAATCACCTCACCATTCCACTCCTATTTCTTAACTCCACCTACAAAGCCTCACAGGGTGATCCATCAGTTATTTTATCTCTGATTACTGCTGTGGTACTCCCCTTAGTCAGAAATGCAACTCCCCCTCCCCTCCTTCCACCATCTCTGTTTCCCTAGCACATTAAGCTGTCAGTCCTATCCATCACTTAGCCATATTTCTGTAATGGCTATAATATCCCAGACCCACCTACGTATCCATGCCCTGAGTTCATCGGCCTTACCTGTCAGCCCTCTTGCATTGAAACAGATGCAATTTAATCCAAAATGCATTACTTTCTCTCTGTCGTTTTCCAGCCTCACCTTACTATTTCTATTTACTCTGTCTCCTTCCACTTGCCTCCCTGAACTTGAGGATACGACCACCTTCCAATCTAGTTTAAACCCTCCCTTGTAACCCTAGCAAAACTGGCCGCCAATATATTGGTATCCTCTCCAGTGCATGTCTCGGCCGTTAATCCCCCTCTCAGGAGATTACCACTGTCAAGGTTTTTTTTTTAAATGTTTCTCCTAGCTCTCTGTAATCACGCTGCAGGACCTCGTCCCTATTTCTACGGGTAACATTTGTGCTAACGTGCATAATGATTTCTGGATGCTCACCGTCCTCCTTGAGAATATTCTGCAGCTACTTGGAGACATCCTGGTCCCTTGCACCTGGCAGGTAGCCCACCATCCTGGATTCCCGTTTGCGACCACAGAATCTCTGATCTGTCCCACTAGCAATCGACCCTCCTATCTTTAACGTCCTGTTTACCTTTACCTTTTCTCGCTGTGTCCCAGAGCCAGTGGTAGTACCACCAACCTGGCTACTGCTACTTTCCCCTGAACGGTCATCTCCCCAACAATCCAAACTGGTCTACTTGTTTTCAAGAGGAATGGCCACAGGAGATTCCTGCATTCCGTGCCTACTCCCTTTGCCATTGCTGGTGGTTGCCCATCGACTCTCAGCCTGGAACATGACAGGAAGCAAGGAACGACTGTTGGATTAAATTGTGTTTATTTAAATACAACAGGACTGACCGGTAAGGCTAATGAACTCAGGACGATGAACATTGGACTGGAATATTACAGTCATTAAAGAAACGTATCTAGGGGCGTGTCTATGAATTTGTCAGTATCTCGGATGACTCTAAGTGCATCCTAGATTAAATTACCTACAGTGTGTAAACAGGACCTTCAGTCCAACAAGTCCACACCGACCCACCGAGGAACAGCCCATCCAGACCCACTCCCCAACACACAACACCACGGGTCATTTAGCATGACCAATTCACATAACCTGCACATCTTTGAACTGTGTGAGGAAACCGCAGCACCCAGAGGGGACACATGCAGACACGGGGAGAATGTGCAAACTCCACACAGACAGTTGCCCGAGGTAGAATTTGAACCATGGTCGTTGGTGCTCTGAGGTAGCAGTGCTAACCCATGAGCCACTGTGTCGCCGAGCGTTGCTCCCTATCATGGTCCATCAGGAGCTGAAGCTGGATGCAGTTTCCACATGTGTAGCCATCAGCTCCCTGAGCTCCGACATCCCACAAGAGGAACATGCGACTGTGCTAACTGCCACTTGGACTGCTGTAACAAAAAAGTTAAAATGACTTTACTTGAGTTTAACTGTACATTTTGCTGAGCTGGAGCTGTCCAAAGCCTCTCGTGTCAAAGACTTACTGCTTATTCTGCTACCAACGGCATGTCTCTCTACCCCTCCACATTTAATTTTCGTCAGGGAAGGAAGGAGACACGACATTGATGTAGCGTACAGGCCTTCAGCACTCCTTGACACCTGGCCCCTGACTAGCTGCTCCCCAGTGCAGATCGCTGCTTGGCCTTGGAGGGTGTCTTGCTGAGGTCTTCCTTCTGGTAGTTGAGACTATGTCGATGCAGATCCTCACCCTGACAGGCAATCCGTGTTATCGCAGTCCTCTCGTACTATCTGTCTATTAGTATCGCGTTTATGTATACCTTGAATCCCTCAACTGCATTCCAAACTGTGACTCACTCCATAGCGAGAGAGCTGATGTTCTTGTGAATACAGGGCTATTGGAAAATAACACCATTAGACATAGGGACAACAATATGTCTATCCTCTCACTGAATCTGCTTTTCCTTCGATTAGGTTATATTTACTTTGTTAATCCCCCATTTCAATTTCCTGTGATTTTCCCTTAACACTTGTATAAAAACCTGTCTGCCTCAGCCTTGAGGATATGTAATGATCCAGCCTCAACAGCCCTCCGAATTTTCTTCAATTCCTTCCCTCTCACTGATGTGAGACTTGGTCTTTATTCTGGTGATTTGCCCACTCTATCTTGCAAAACATTTCAATTCATCCTCAGCTCCTGTATTAATTTGCTCAAGCGTCAAACGGTCACTCTCCCTGAATCCAGGAACTGCTTCTCCAAACTGAAGACCGATTCGCAGGATGTGTTTAGTATATTCTCTGGCTCTGTGAACAGGCTGTCCCCTTAGTCCCTAAAATTCCCATTCTTTCCCGTGTTACTCTCTTCCATATAATAAGCCAAAAAAATGACTTTGGATTCTTGCTAATCTTACCCGGTAATGTTTTATCACCCCTCCTTGTGCTCTTCCACTTACTTTTTAAGTTTATCCCAACGCTTTCTATGTTCTTTTAGGACCTTTATTGACCTGCTCACTCGATATCTACTTTAAGCTTCTCTTTCTTTTACATCCTGTTCGGAATTTGTGTCGACATCTGAGGTTTTTTGGGGTTTTTTTTAAAATAAATTTTATCTTCGGTGTAACATGCTGGGCCGACACTATCATCAATTCAATTTTAATCAAATGATCCCCCAACCCCAGCCCCACCTTGTTCTGCAACAGTTTCACCAGAAGCAACTGCACTTTGGCCAGATCTTGTCATTTTTTCCATAAAATCTGTCTCCCCAATGCAAAAAACTTTTATTTTTCTAACATTGTTGGGGTCTTTTCCTCAGCAAAGTCAAAATGTGTGATGTCACGGTCACTGGTCCTGTAATGCTCTCCCACTTCTGCTTGGAAAAGCTGACTGGCTTCATTCCCCACAGTGAGGCCCAGCACTGCACTGCCCATTGTTGTATCTGCTCTATGTTGATATAAGAAGCTCTGTGGAATAAATTTCAAACACCTGCCCCCTCTTAAAAAGTTATCACTGACCGAATTAATGTTTGGAATTGAAATGCCTGAATATAATGATCCTATTATTGTTTTTACATAACGCAATAACTTGATTATATACCCACTCCCTTTCTTTCCTTTATCTGTGGGTCTACATTATATCCCTAGCAGTGTTTCTGTCATGGTTTTGATCCTGAGCTGTAACCACCAAGCCTCATTGAAGATCCTTTCAAGATATCATCCCTTCTAACACCAGTAACTAACTCCATCATTAATAAGGCAATACCACCTCCTCTTTTACCCTTTCTCCTGTCCTGACTATAGTTCTGGTACCACAGAATATTGAGTTGTCAGCCCTGACCTCCCTCAAACACATCTCAGAAATGGCAAAAATGTTACAATTCCACACGTCATCTCATTTCCTCTTCATATCTGTTTGCCTGATAATATTACCACCCTTAAGGTAAAACACATCTAACATGGAATATATCTCCTGGAATACTCTGTACCTCGGAGTTCTTCAGTCATTCATTGTTCGTTATCAACCTGTCCAACTCATGAACCAAAACTGTAACTCTGGGACTGAATGAATATTTGTTGAACTTTAATTTCATTTTTAGAAAGCAGTCAATCAGTTGGTTGGACAGGGAGTAAACAAGTTGAGGTGAAATACAGACTGATTGAAGTAAAAACATAAGGATAGATAAATCCCTCGGCCAGACGGGAAACACACTAGGTTACTACAGGAAGAGAGGAAAAAGATTTCTGTGCCTTTAGCGATGGTCTTTGCGTCTTCACTCTCCATTGGAGTCGCGTCGGTTGATTGGAGGGTGGCAAATGTTAGTCCCTTGTTCAGGCAAGGGAACAGGGATTGTCCTGAGAATAGCAGACCAGTCAGTCTTACATCAATATTGGCGAAAGTATTGGAGAGGATTCTGAAAAATCATAGTTTGATTAGAAATAGTCAGCATGGCTTTGTGAGGGGTAGGTCATACTTCACAGCTCTTATGGGATTCTTCAAGGATGGGATTAAGCACATTGAAGAAGGTACAACAGTGAATGCGCAGTGCATGGATTTTAACAAGGTGTTTGATAAGCTTCCCCGTGGTAGTTTCATTCAGAAAATAAGGAGGCATGGCATACAGGGAGACCTATCTGTCTGGATACAGAATAGGATAGCCCATAGAAGACAGAGGGTGGTGGTAAATGGGAAGTATTCAGTGGGGAACGAGGTGACCAGTGGGGTTCCGTAAGGATCGTTTCTGGGACCTCTGCTGTTTGTGATTTTGATAAATGACTTGGATAACGAAGTGGAAGGGTAGGTTCGTAAGTTCGATGATGTAACACAGGTTGGTGGAATTGTGGATAATTTGGAGGGCTGTTGTAGTTTGCAATAGTTCATTGACAGGATGCAGGACTCAGCTGCTAAGTGGCAGATGGTGCTTAATATGGAAAAGTGGGATACAATTCATTTTGGAAGGTCGAATTTGAATGGAGGATACAGGGTTAAAGACAGGATTCTTACATTGTGGAGGAACAGAAGGATCATATGGTCCATGGCATAGTTCCTACAAAGTTGTTACCCAGGTTTATAAGGTT
>NW_025205610.1:9447-10708 GCF_004010195.1 Chiloscyllium plagiosum | reverse complement strand
CTATTTAGCAAGGGGTTCTGAGACTCAGGCCTCTGTGCTCGACGGTCTGTTCTCCAGGACTGTGTCTGATGTAATACCAATGCGTTTCTGCATGAATTACCAAAGAGAAGTGATCTCCTTCACAGATAATGCATGCACATAAAGATGTTTTATGAATAAAGTGTATTTTTGAAAAACGCATAAACCTTTCAGAAGAGCCACGAACCCGATGATCCGACTGAGCTTTCAGCATCAAGTGTTCCAATACAGGCAGAGGATGTTCTCGACATTGCCCTGAGCAGTGACAAACTTTTGACCAAACTCAAAAAGTAAAAAAAGCACTTGTTCAAAAAAGGATGAACTGCAGTTACGAGAAATCAGAAACAAAAGCAGAAATTGATAGAAGAACCCAAGCAGTTCTGGCAGCGTCTGTGGACAGAATGTGGAGACAACGTTTTGGGACAGTGTTTTTGTTTTTGATAAACACCTAACTGTGTTCCTTATCAGAGCAATGAGTGGAAAACTTTGATCCGGAAAATAGTGCCTGTATCGTTTCCAAAAGTGCATAAATGTCTCAACATCAAAGTGACACACAGTTCCTCTGTTTCATTGAGAATGTGAACAGCATGGTAGATATGCAACACTATGGAGAAAATTTGGTGGAATCTAACAGCTGAAATACCAGCCTAAATTAACGTCGCATCAAAATTTTAGAATTTCAAAAGAAAACCAATTTACATTTAACGCTTTCACAAACTTTGACAAATGCATTATGTGGATATTGTTCAGCAAGTTTACACACTACACACGCTGCCAAAACAGCGAGAGACACGGTTACTAAAAGACACAAATTAAGTAGGCTTTCAACTCTGTGAGCTGCACAGTAGCCACGCAAAACAAATGCAAGGATTGCAGGGAATGGTGATGGGGTGGTGTTTGGGGAAGGGAGCTCTGAAGCCTTCTAGAGTCGTGCATAAACAGTCATAGCAAAATGAAGAGAATAGAATGTTCATTCCACGTCATGTCAATATTTTCTTTCGCATGGACTGATCGTTACATTATTCTGATTTCTCTGTAAGTAAGTAATAAATGGCCTATCAATGATAAAGAGAATGCATTCAATAAACCATAACTCACAGTTCAATAGCTGCAGAAGGAGCAATTTCAGGGTGGTTACAAGCATCGTCCCAGCTGGTGGTTCCAAGTGAAATCTGAACATTAGCTGAACGCTGCTCCACCGATACTGAACAGCATTTAACTTATCAAATTACTCCTCGATTTC
>NW_025205610.1:6945-9255 GCF_004010195.1 Chiloscyllium plagiosum | reverse complement strand
ACCCCAATCATTCGCACCCATTCGGAATGTTAATTGTCTCCTGTATCACAGCTAGCAGGCCCATTAGCTTTTACAATGGGCACGCTCCCCATCTGTTCCACTCACTCCTGCGCCCCGTCTGTCCACAGTATAAAATCTGTCATCATCCAGAAGTCACGTTCTTCTCAAGATGTTAACTCTCCTTCTCTGTCCACAGATGCTCCCAGGCCTAATATCTTCCTCAAATGTTTGCCGTGTTTGTTTGTGATTTCAGCTTTCCATCATCCAAAAATGTTAACCATTGAACTAAGCTTTTTGTTTAAAACAAATGCTCAATAAGTCCCCAGGAATCTTATTTTGTCATTGTTGCAGGTAGTGACTTCCACATCTCCGCCACTCCACTGGTTTACCATCTCCTTCATCATTCCTTCCAATATTTAACCAATCATAATCATTTATTTGAATTTATTTAGTAACTTACTCGTGAGAGGGAATGTTTGATTTTTTTTTTCCTCTTCATCTGTGAAATATGCTCAAATATCAAATTGTGTTGACTTTGCTCCGAAAATTGCTGGTTTTTGTGGGACCAGTGCAGTGCGATGCATTAACAGCGCACCATCTTTCAAATTTGCCAAATATCAAGTTTTCCTTATGTTCCTCATCTGTAAAGTGTCTGTGGCTTGACGCCATGGGGAACTGTGACATTAGATTTATATTACATACAAAACGTTTATCAATCATAGAGACTGGGAACCTGCACTTACCACCATTATAGGAGGTGGCAATTGATTTGATGCATGTTTCGGTCAGCCACATTGCTCGAACATAGAACATAGAAAATTACTGCATATTCCAGTCCCTTCGGCCCTCGATGTTGCGCCAACCTGTGGAACCAATCTGAAGTTGATCTTTCCTACACGATTCTATTTCCATCAATATGTCTCTCCAATGACCATTTAAATAACCTTAAAGTTGTCGAGACTACTGTGTTCCCATGCCGTACTACTACTACTCTCTGAGGGAAAACAAATTCCTCCTATTTCTGTCATCCCTCAATTTAAAGCTGTGTTCCTTTGTGCGTGCCATCACTATTCGATGAAAACGGCTCTCACTGTCCACCCTGTCCACCCCTTTGATTGTCGTATGTGTCTCAATTCAGTCACCTCTCAACCTTCTTCTCTATGACGAAAACAGCCTCAAGTCCCTCAGACTTTACTCATAAGAGCTTCCCTCCAAACCAGGAAACTTCCAAGTAAATCTCCTCTGATCCCTTTCTATAGCTTCCACATCCTTCCTATAATGCAGTGACCAGAACTGTATGCAATACTCCAAGTGCAGCCAGACCAGATCTTAGTACAGCTGCGGCATGACCTCATAGCTCCAAAATTCAATCCCTCAGCAAATAAAAGTTAACACCCCATACATTTTCTTTAAAACACTATCAATCTAGGTGGCAACTTTCAGGGATTTAAGCTGATGGACACCGAGAGCGCTCTGCTCATTTATATCACCAAGTATCTTACCATTAGCCCAGCACTCTTTATTCTGGTTACTCCTTCCAAAGTGAATCACTTCACACTTTTCCGCATTAAACTCCATTTGCCAACTCACACGCCAACTCTGCAGCATATCTCTGTCGCTTTGCAACCTACAACATTCTTCAGCACTATCCACAACTCCACCGACATTAGTGTAATCTGCCAATTTACTCAACCATTCTTCTCTGCACACATTTAGGTCATTTATATAAATGACAAACAGCAGTGTCCCCAAAACGGTTTATTGCCGCACACCCCAATAACTGAATTCCAGGATAAACATTTCCCGTCAATAACCACCCTCTATCTTCTTTCAGATAGCCGACCTCTGATCCAAACTGCTAAATTACTCTCAATCCTATAGCCGACCTCTGATCCAAACTGCTAAATTACTCTCAATCCTATACCTGAGCACTTTGTGCAATATCCTACCGTGGGGAACCTGATCAAACGCCTTACTGAAATCCATATATACCACTTCAAACGCTTTATCCTCACCCACCTGTTTGGTCCCCATCTTAAAGTACTCAGTAAGGCTTGTGAGGCACGACCTGCACTTCACAAAGCCATGTTAACTACCCCCAATCAACTGATTCCTCTCTTGGTGACTATAAATCCTCTCTTCTGTCGCATTTTGAAACACTTTATCCTCAATCGTACAAGCCTCATTGGTCTATACTCACCAGGGCTGTCCCTACTCCCCCTTCTTGAACAAGGGGACAATATTTGCTATCCTCCAGCTTTCTGGCACATTTCATGTAGACAATGACGACATAAAGATCAAAGCCAATGG
>NW_025205610.1:1299-3869 GCF_004010195.1 Chiloscyllium plagiosum | reverse complement strand
GATTTGACGTTTCAGCTGGCTCAGGATATCTAGGAAAGGTGTTCATGTTATTTCAGTGCGGTGTGCGCTATTTCAGTCGGGGTGACGAGAGAGATTTCATCATTGAGAGATCAGTGAGCCAAGGGAATACTCGAACAGACAAGGCTGCCATTCAATGCTTTTAATAAGAGATGTGCAGAGTTCCGGACACGTAAGCTTGGAAATGATGTCTGTGCTATTTAAAGTTAAAAGGTCAAGTCCCAGAGGACCATTAGGCTGTTCTATTATTAGAGAGAGAGAGAGAGAGACAAACAGAGACACAGACGAATAATAGTGAGATTAACCGGGAGACAACCACGTACCAGACCAGGGCTGAGTTTGAAAAAGGTATCCTCAGTCAATGCGGGAAAGTGTTGACACCATTGGCTGGATTTCTCTTTCGTGATGCAGAGTGATGCCAACATTTATTTAAGATAATTTTTCTTTATTCATTCACGGGTGAGGGCGTCGCTAGCGAACAGACCAATGATAACACCACGAGGCCATCATCTTCCCCAATGGTATTGAAATAAAGGTTACAGCGTCACACATACCATAGAAAAACAGACCTTCAGACCTCAATGTGTATATTAAACAATCTCACCTGCCGGCACTTTGTCCATTGTCTACTGTTCCCTGACATTTTAAGTACTTATCCAGATGCTTCTTCAATGTTATGAGAGTACCTGCCTCCTCACCATCTCAGGCAGCCAGTACCACGTGTCTACTGTTCTCTCACTCAAAATGAAATTGTCTCAGAACTCCTTGAAAACACTTGTTCCTCATTTTAAATCTATGCTGGCTGCTCTCAAACCCATCGACCATGGGCAAACGTTTCACTCAATCTACCATTTCATGCTTTTGCATCACTCAATCAATTCTCCTCTCAGCCTCGTCTGCTCAAGGAAAGCGAAATTTGCCAATCCAGACTCAACTCAGAACTGAGACATTCATTCCAAGCGAAATCTCAGTAGATCTCCACTGCACCTTTTCCAATACTGTCACCTCCTTCTGATATTATGGTGACTAGAACTGTGCAGGATATATCTTTTTTGGTCGAAACCCATATTTTATTACTTATTAAGATTTCTTTGCTTCTATGTTCTAGCCCTGTCTCGTTAAGACAAATATTCAGTGTGCCGTCTTCACCGACCTGTGCTGACACATTCAGGTATCTATGTACTGTACACTTACCTCCGTTTATTACTCAGTACTCTCCATGAACATACCGTTTATACTTCATATTCTTTCCTTATAAAATCACCCAAAATGCATATCCTTCACTGGTCAGAATGAAATTCCATGTGCAATTTCCTGCTCAAGGTGCCAGAGAGCACTGTCAGACTATAGCCTGAGATCGCTGTTCTCACTATCAAAAGCATCACCAATTTTCTCGTAATCTCAAAGCTGGCTACTTGTACCGTCATATCCAACCACTCATTGTACATGACAAAGAGAAATGATTAATATGTGATGCTTGAGGTGCATGGTTTGTCACCAGCTTCTAATCATAAAAAAAGCGCCCTTCATCATTCCGATTTGCAAGGCGATTTCGAGTCCGGTTTTCCAGCTTCCCTTGGATCTCATGTGCTCTCGCCTTTGGACTAGCCTTCCACGTCCGACCCGGTTAAAGGCCTTGCTGAAGTCTACATGAACAATATCAAATGCAACATTGTCATAACTGCATTTAATCACCGCTCCAAAACACTCAACTAATTGAAACAAAAAAAAATTGATGCCTTCCATCATTGGTCAATTCCTGACTTTGTAAGAGTTCATTAATCCTATCGCTCAGAACTTTTTTTTCCAGTAATTGCCCTGCCCCAGACATCAGACTAATTTGTTTGTCATTATTCGCATATCGGTATTGGCTTTATCAAGGAACAATGTTCATTACCCACCAGCCATCTGGCACTTCACCTTGGGGCAGCGAAATGTTCAATATATTGTGCCAAAAATCTTCTATAGTGATTCGCGTAGCAGCTTGGGATACCACACATCAGGCCCTGGGATTTATGTAACTTGTGCCTAAGGGAGCATGAATTACCTTTCCCTTATTAATCTTAATATTTTCTAGAATTTCAACATCCCATCAGGAATTCGCAACAAAAGTTTCTTTGCCATTTATGAATACAGATGAGAAATGCTTCGTTAACACCTCACCCAGGTCAACTGGCTCCACGCACAGTTTGTTTCTTTTGTCTCTGCTCGGCCACACTCTTGTTGCATTCCTGGTAGTAAACTTATAAAATGGTTCGCGTGATGAGTGGGTGTAGTTTCTTCAATTCTGTCTTCCAAAGATATGTCAGAGCTCCTCTTATACCTATTCATTTCTTTTATAACGAGCCTCTCGTGATATATTATTCAAAGATTACCACTTTTCAATAGTTGACATAGATCCAAATAGCAGCACTTCCCGGATTTGGGGTAATGATGTTCTTACATCAATTTAGATATTTAAATTTCTGCACAATACATAATCTTATCTACAAAGACTTTGAAACTCTTAGATTAATGGTCACTCGTCTAAAATGTTCGCCCACAAACACTTC
>NW_025205610.1:0-1001 GCF_004010195.1 Chiloscyllium plagiosum | reverse complement strand
TTATTATTATTATTTGATGTGATACAGAATTCCCTAGCTTTGTCAACATTATCACCCACTCCTATTTGACCTTGAAGAGAATGGCTGCCTCAGTGAGTTCAGAGATCAGTCAAGGTGCATCTGCTGTACGTTGTTGTGACTCGAGTTGCGGAAATGGACATCACAGGTTCCCTTCCCTCAGTACCAGGAGTTGGATCCTCCCGAGAATTGATTCATGGTCAGATCTCAGGTCTTCACTTAAACAATTGGGTTCGATTCCGCCGTCCGCCATGGTGTGTTTTGTCGTGAAGTTCCTAGGGCCTCCGGAAGACTGACCGAGTGTCATTTCATCTCCGTCGGTGTCTCTCCTCGGACCCCTTGCTCCAATACATCAACGACCTCGTGAAAATAAAACATGGTATTTGAACCTCAGTAACATTTCAACTAAGTGAATCAAAACCTGAGACCATATCAATCTGACACCAATGGCATAGAAATGGCTGAGACAATGTACAAGGAGGGTAATGATAAATGCAGGTCGATTTGGAGTTCGGACAGCTGTTTCCTTTCGTTTTGGACACGTGGAGCTGAAAGTGACACAGATCCTTTGGTGTATTCAAAGGTGAAAGGAAATGCAGATCATGCTCTTCACTCCAAAATGGGCTTGCACGGTGGCTGAGTGGTTAGAACTGTTGCCTCACAGTGCCAGGAACACCAGCTCATTTCTTGCCTCGGTCGACTTTCCGTGTGGGGTTTGCACTTTCCTCCCTCCAGGTGCACAGGTTTGCTCCCACAGTCTACAGATATGCAGCTTAGGTGGATTCGCCGTGCTAAATTGCATGTTCAGGGGTGTGTAGGTTGGGTGCATTAGACAGGGGTACCTATAGAATAGTAGAGGAATGGTTCTGGGTGGGTTACTCTTTGGAGGGTCGATGGTATCTTGTCAGGGTGAAGGGCTTGTTTTCACACCGTAGGAATTCTATTCTATTCTATGAACGATTTATCTGCAGCCAACTTCAGAT
>NW_025205609.1:0-10707 GCF_004010195.1 Chiloscyllium plagiosum | reverse complement strand
TGTCAACTTTGAACAAAGAACATTATCAAAAAATCAAGAAAACAATAGGATAGGAACAAGCCTGTGCCAATTCGGATCCTCTACCTAAACCTGTCACCTGTTTTCTCAGAGACTGAATCCCTTTGCCCACAGCCCATTCATGTGTAACTGACGCTATTGTACAAACCACTACTACCTCTGCTGGCAACGTGTTCGAGACACCCATGACCCAATGCATAAGCAACTTGCCACGTACATCTCCTCTGAACTTGCTCCTCTCAATTCGAACTCGTGACCCCTAGTAATTGAGTCTTCCACTCTGGTAAATAATAAAAAAAACATTTCTTTGATCCACCTTGTCTGTACTCTAGCGATTTTGTAGACATCAATCACGTACGACTCCATCTTTCTAATAAAAGTAATCTTAATCAAATCAATATCTGTGCATAGCTAGATCACTCCATACCAGGCAATATTCCAGCGAATCTTCTCTGCACCTTTCCAAAGCATCCACATTATTTTGGTAATGCGGTGACCAAAACTGAACGCAGTATTCCAAATATGGCCGAACCAAAGTATTATGCAACTGTATTATGAACTGCCAACCCTTATAATTAGTTACCCCGTCCAATGAAGGAGACATGTCGGATGCCTTCTTGGTCAATCTGTTCTCCTGTGTCGCCACCTTGAGAGAATGATGGACCTGAACACCCAGATGTCACTGTATATCAATTATCCCCAGGAATGATCGATGTATTGAATATTTCGTTCCTGAATTGGATCTTCAAGAATGCATTATTTTGCACATGCTCAGATTAAATTCCATCTGTCACTTCTCTGCCCAACTTTCCTATCCATCTGCATTCTGCTGCATTCTCTGATAGGCAACTTCACTAACTGCTCGACAAGCAATCTTCGTGTTACCTGCAAGCTTGCTAATCAGATGACCTATACATTTCTCCAAATCATTCACGCATATCACAAACAACTGAGTTCCCAGAACGGATCCCTGTGAAACACCACTGGTCACAGATATAAATTTTGCGAAACTTGTTTCCACTAATTCCTGCACAAAATAATGTAAATGCATTGCATGACACTCTCAACCATTTATCCATGTAGAATTCATAATTAGTGTTGACCAGGACAGGATAAAATTGACTGAGATGACGAACATACAGACAATGTTTATTTTTCTTAGCATTGCATTCCCGTGTCTTTCTGATTCTCCCCATTGCTCTGAGGCCGGGTTCTCCACTATGCTCCACTGATAATTAATAAGTGTGGGTGACGGTGAAATCATTAAGCAGTATCTTCGGAAGAAATGGAAGAATCCAAATTAAAATCTATTGAAGGAACTGGATTTTGACCGATTCCCGAACGCATATTACAGCAGTTTTTTCTCACAAAATCAGAAGACGTTCGCCACTTGCACATTCGAATTTGGGTTACTGAAATTGAATTAACACTGTTTAGAAAACAAACACGTTTAGGTTTTTGCTCTACCCCTCTCTCATATGCCACCCTCGAATCGATCATGATCATTTGCAATGCTTCTCAATTTTTTTTCCCATTCATTTACCCATTCACGACTGAAGCATTCTTCAGCAAATCTGGTTAATCTGTGCGTCGGATGGCTTCATCTGAGAGCATACTGCGCATAATTCTCCGTTTCAGAAAACACAGTCAGAATGCAACAGATCCTCAAAGATAACAACATCTGGATTAACATATGAGCCACGGGGGAACTAGCAAGTTAGATTTAAAATTGAGACTACCTGGAGATGCAGCAGCATCTCCACCTGCATGTGGACAAATATTAATATTTCCACCGATAAAGTTTACTTTGAATGATCACAGTATTCTGGTTCCCTTTCTTCTGAACGATTTGTATCAATAATCCCAATGCAGGTGGGGTAATTTAGAATCTAATAAACCGAATAACGTACCATTTTTTTCAGAATTATGTGTCGGTAGGAATTTGTTTTGACGTTCTGTCCACATTGCCATCTTGGTTGGTGTAATTGATAACTGAATGTTCTTCTGTAGTGTATGGCTAAGAACTGCTTTCATTACCTGAATGGAGGAAAAGTGTCCAATATGCTTTGAACGAGTGTAAATCCAACACAAAGATTAATGATCTCAAATGGAACACCGTAAACCAAATAATTCTACAAAATTTCAACACTTTTGACAGCATCTGTGGAGATATATAAAAGTTTCAAGTTCACTGACCTTTCGTAAGCACAATTCTCTTTGGGAAATTTGAACACAATGAGACAAATGGGGAAACATCTGGGAAAATAATAATTGTTAAAGTAAAAAATCAACTGTGCTTCACTGATGTCTGTTAGGGAAGGTAAATACTGTGCTCACGTTGCCTCCAGAATCACGGCAATGTGATTGATGCTTAAATGCCTTTTGGTGCAATTTGAACAACAAGTGCTCGTCCAGTCATTGGCGCATACATTCTGTGAAATGATTATATAAAATGCAGGTAAATGAGCTTGTGCAAATTGGTCAACGGAGAACATGTGAAGACTTCAATTCCAGCAAAAGAATCAATGAATCTGTTAATCTGTCCAAGCCCACATTCGTTTTCGTATGCTTGAAAGTGTAGTCTAATTCCATGTTTGAAACACTTTGTGTCAAAGTAGTTCACAATCCAGCAAAAGTTATACATTCACGTTTTCTCTAAACTTGCTTCTGTCCACATTTCTTCAAGAATGTCCACTCATTTGTTCGCACATGTGGTAATCGCGAAGGTAAGAGGAGAAGGTATTACCTTTCACTCTTCCAAAATTTTGACAAATTTTAAGAGACCGGTTCGACTTGCATTCAGTTTTATCTCGCTCATCACAGACTAGGTCAGTCAAAGAAAAGAAAAGATAAACACAAACTGTGAATTTATCTCTAACTGCTGAGTTGAATTTGGTTTTAACATGGTTTCCCCAGTGAGCATGGCTGTTATGACTTGATATTGTTAGAAAGCACCTCAGACTATGACAACTATGTCTTTGGTTTTCGCTTCTCAGAGAGTGGAAATGTTCAGCAAGATATCCCTTGAAGAAAAGTAATTGGTTTCAACATTATTTGTTCACTTTTGCACAGGATCTGCAAAACCTATTCAGTTCCCGTAGCACGTTCTGTTAGCATTAACAAATCATCTATATCAATTTGATTTTATCAGAATTTCTGCTGTTGTTTCTTTTGGATTACAGTACACTTACGGGAAACAGACATCTTAATAACGCTATGTGAGCGTCAGTTACAGAATTGTTCGCCATTGTTTTCACAACAAGTCCTGAGAAAATGTAATAAAGTTACTCAAGTTCTGAAGAAGATTCACAGTACCTGGATATGATTACCCGTTTCTCCTCTTCGCAGACGGCTGCCAGAGATGCTGAGTTTTTCTATCATTTTATGTTTACTGCGATTGCTAAAGACAATAACTGTAATGAGTGCGACACTCCAGTTGAAAGAAATGCCTAAGAATAAAGAGGTTATGCTGCATCAATAGAATGAGAGTGGGCTGTTTCCTCCGAATGAGGTAAATCGTGTGAAATGAGTTATTTCCGGTTTCTCATTGATAAACTCTCTTCCATAACGTGCCATTACATTAGTGTCCAAGAAAATTAACAAAGCATGTGGACAGATCGTACTGTTGATTAGAACTGAACAAAATTTGAATGATGGCTTCAAATACTCTTCTTCGATTTCGGTGGCTGCACTGGAATCCTTTGTTTTTCATG
This sequence comes from Chiloscyllium plagiosum, assembly GCF_004010195.1. Classification (NCBI taxonomy): domain Eukaryota; kingdom Metazoa; phylum Chordata; class Chondrichthyes; order Orectolobiformes; family Hemiscylliidae; genus Chiloscyllium; species Chiloscyllium plagiosum. The sequence goes on along the minus strand of NW_025205609.1, from coordinate 6,976 downwards.
TGAATGCTCAAATCCATATATCCGTTACTGTCGATCTCTGAATTCAGGAAATGCTGTTTTTACTGCAGTAGGTTGTTCTTTCTCAACAAAGAAATGGGAAAACGTAACAAATTACCCATGTTAACGGTGCTATGGGGAATCTAAGATATACAAACATTGAAATGAATGATGTCTCTCATTTTAAGAGAGACAAGGAAGTTTTCTGATGGAGAAAGATGAGAAATGAAAACTTTATTGGTCACATCTAATGGCTGCATTGGATTCATTTCACAAACTTCTGTCGACCTTATCGCCAAATTGTCATCCACGGTGATTTTTCCATATTCTTCAGTTCTGCTCTGAACTTGATCTTTGTCACTGCATAAGTACAAGGATTGTGAAGACAATTCAAAAGCTGCCAGGTGTGGAAAAACTTCAATAGCGATCAGTTTAGCGTTTGTCTACTTGCCTTTGTAGTAAACGGTGTTCGTTAGTTTAGGAACACCTAAAGTCAAGCCAATTATCAACCAAACAAAAAGAAAACTTACTGACATATACAGTAATAAAAGGAGGGACTTTCTGCAGGTCTCCATTTTTGAATCACTTTGATCCTTGAAGTTCTGCTGTCTATTTGCTACGACAATAAGTTGGACAGTTAATGAAGTGTAACAAGATAATCAGAGTAAAGGTAAGGCAGATCACTCAGGCGGTGCAAAACCAGACACACTTTACACAGGGAGCAGTCAAGAACAAAGTTGTTCTTACCTGGCTGCCCCACTATACTTTGCTAATTATTATCTCAGGTTCATAAGCAAAGACAAACTGGCATTTTCTTCGATACGATCACACCCGTGATGACTATTCCTAACAGGATTGCAATTCTTTTAATGCAGTACTGCTTTTGATAGTTCTGAAGGCAGATCACTACAATCGGTCAAATGTGTTACAGTACTGTTTCTGTAACAAGGTTACTTATCCCTTGATGTATTCTTTCCTGAAATTGGGGTAATTGACCAGGGAGCATTATATCTGTAGATTGAATTGCTTAGTGGGGCCTTTCTCTTTACCCTAACAGATAACACATCCAGCTTAAAACATTCATGTCTTAGAATAAAACAATCAAATAGGAATTGACAGCTCGCCGAATAGATAACCTTCGTTTAGGTTAGGTTTGTTTCCAGATCAGAACTTGAATCAGGTCAGTCACAGCAGGGCATGTGTGAAGGGCTGCTAGACTGCTGTCTCCCCATGCAAACTGTAAACTTTTCTTTGATTTTACTGTTTGTGCTGGCGGATGTGCGTTTTCAGACTGTTGCAAGTATTTTTCAAAGCTGCATCATTAAGGCTGGATTGAATTGGATCCGAGATTGCAGTGTTGGGAAAAACACAGCATGTCAGGGAGCATCCAAGGAGCAGGAAGGTGGGGGTTTCGGTAAAAAGCCCTTCATCACATTCCTGCTGTGTTGTTTTTTTTCCAGCACTACACTCCCGACTCTCTTCACCAGCATCTGCAGTCCTTACTTTCGCTCTATTGAATTGGATACGTTATCCAATATTCTGTTTTCTTTTCTTTGTGTTTCATTCCATAATTTTGTAAATATATCTTATTTGTTTAAAACTTGGACGTCTACCTATCTATTTCACTCCAGGTATATCCACTATACACCGAGAAAAATAAATAGCAAATTTGCAGTCTGGGTTACATGGTTGAAAATGTTTTTAGGGGTCTGTTCTAGTCCAAAACAAGTTGGGAGTTGCTGCTGGATTTCAGCAACGAGTGGTACGCCTTAGTGTCTTTTGGTTCGGTTGTTAATTTGATTGGTGTAAATATAACTCGGCAAGCAATGGCTCATTCTGTCACCAAGGAGTTTCTTGGAGTTTTACAAAAGGCAGATATGAACCAGCTGAGGACAAGCTGAGGTTGAAATTACCTCCTAATTTGGCGAAAGATGAGATGATTTCAGCAAATGGCTGAGCGGTTGGATTTTTGGTGAAAAGCCATCATGTTCTGTGGAGATTGCAACAGTTCAATGGCCAATGAATCAGCTTGAGTTAGAGGCGAGAGACCCGCGAAGGGCAGCAGAAATGAAACAGTTTTATTTACGATTAAAGTCAGAAGAGAACGAAAAAACGGAAGGGCTTTAGCAGACGAGAAAGAAAGAGAAAACAGGGCTCTCGCAGGCGAGGAAGTAAAAGAGAGAGAGTTTGAACCGCAGAAATTGACACTTATAAACTGAAGTCAAGATTAGTGAGTGTGGTATTTCAAAAGAACAGCAGCTCAGACAGTATCCGAGAAGCAGGAAAATTGAGTTTTTGGGCAGGAACCCTTCATCACGGACAAAATGCGCTCAATTACGCAAAGTGAAGTGAGTGTCCAGAGGAGAGTACAGAATTTGTGGTCGAAGTTCTGGACAAACTCGCGGCTCCAGGAATACAATTTGTCCTTTTAAATGATATAGCTGATTCACTGGTAGACGTGTTGCCTACTGTAATCGAAAAGCCATTCGACACTCAAACAACTGAAGGAATGCAGAATTCTTATCTGGGATTGTTTCCTGAGTAAGGAGGTCACAACTTCACCAATTGAAGGCGAAGTGATCGAAGAGTATAGATAAGAAACTGAAGTAGCATTAGCGAAGATGGTGTTCAATAGGACAGTTGGGACAACACAAGAACAAAGAGATAGTCATGAAAATATGTTTACCTCTGCAAAACGCATTGGGTTGCATCAGATAGAGGAAAATCTTAAACAAACTTTTATCAAAAGACATATACACAGTTGCGGTCTGAATGTATCTCTGTGTGGTATTACTTGAAAAATAATGTATTACTGAAGAAATGGAGACCATCTCCTTTTCAGGTATTTGAGATATGGTCAGAGATTTATCAAATTGTATTACGGTGGGGTATAGAAAAAAGAGATTTTGCGAGTGGCACATGAGCTATTACTTCATGCACATTTCGGAGTGAGGGCAACACAGGCTGAAATACAAAGACATTTTTACTGGCCTGGCGTGCACAAGGATTAAACTTAATTTTGCCAGATGTGTGACATATGTCAGGAAATTTCAAAACCACAGAACGTAAAATAACCTGCACCTTAATGCCTATCCAGCAGTTGAGGCAATGTTTCATAAGAGTTTTGATTCATTGCATAGGTCCTCTGTCTCAAACAAAATGTGGGACTCAATATTTGTTAAAAAATAATGAATGTGCCGATGAGATTTCCTGAGGCCATTCCATTATGCAATATCACAGATAAAAGGATTGTAGAGGAATTACTCTTTTTTTAGATACCGACTATCAATAGAGATACAGCCAGGTCAAGTGTCAGTCATCACATCCAAAATACTCAATTAACTTACGGACAGCTTAAGCAGAAAATAATCGAACTGCGCGAGAAAGCTGGCATCAAAACAGGAAAGACTATTTTGAGGACTTATTGTCAGGATTATCTGGATGGTTGACATAAGGGAAATCCATCATTTGTTTTTTCCGGTCAGAGATGCACCAAATGAACTGAACAATTCCAGTCCATTCGAATTAGGTTTTGGGCGTGAAGTGAGAGAACCATTGAAATCGATTAAGGAGAAATTAGTCAGATTTCACAGACCACACATTTGGATTATAAAACAAATTTTAGGGATAGATTAAATAGAGCTGGGGAGTTGGCCACTACGCAAAGGCAGTGCCGTTACGAAGACTGGCGCATATTCAATTCCATGTTTGGAAAACTGCATTGAAAACGTGGAAAAAGCAAGTTAATTTTCTAATTTAGACTTGCTCAAAGGCTACTGGCAGATGCCCCAATCAGAAAGAATAAACGCCATTTCAGCTTTAGTAACGCTAAATGGACTGTCACATTAAATTCATGCCATTTCGTATGAAAATGGCTGCGGCCTCATTTCAGTGACTAACTAATAAAACCATTGGGGGATTATCCAACTGTGTTGCTAATCTGGTGATTTTTCGTCATTCATGGAAGGAACGTTTACAGCATTTGTCAGTCTTGTTCGAGAGAATTTGGAAGACAGGTTTGGTGCTAAAACTAGCTAAAGGTGAATTTGCAAAAGCCCAAGTCAACTTCCCGGGCCATGCTATTGGACATGGACGAATGGCTCCTGGTGATGCAAAAACCAGAGTAATTGGGTTCATGGGATTGAGTTGATTTTATGTAAAATTTGTGCAATACTTTAGCAGTCTGGCAGCTCCACTCACTGAATTGCGAAAGCAAGGCAAGGAGTTTCAGTTGACAGCGGACTGGCAGAAGCCGCCTGCCTGATGACTGTTTTAACCACTGCCCCAGCACTAGCCACACCTGATTACCCAAGGCGGCTATCACTGCGTGGGTGTCAATGCTATGCTCCTGCAGGAAGACGGCAAGAAGATTAAAATATTTCGCCAGGAAATTGAACATTCATCAACATAAATATGTGACGATTGAGAAAGAGACATTATGTGGGATGTTGGCACTACAACCATTGAGTGTTTATGTTACCAGTAACACATCAGAGACAGTTGTATATACTGATCGGAACATATTGAAGTTGTGGAGGAATTAAAACACACAAATGCGTGACTGTTTTGATGGGGCTTGGTATTACAGCCGTTCAATTTTGGAATTGTCCATGTGGCAGGAGGAGAATACGTGCTAAACGATGCATTGTCGACACACAAGTGAGAAATTAAGGTGTTCGGTTGTGGGAGAACCACAGACTGAATCCGAATGTAGTTAGTCCTATTGCGTGTTTATAGTTAGTGAATGTATACATGTGTTTAAAGTACTAACCATTTCTAAAAACGTTGTTGAGGGTTTTGAACAATGAAGCTATCTTTCGATATTGATGCCACTTCTTCAGGGGGGAGGTGTCACATTACTGGTTCTGCTAAATGTTTACTATGCCCTTGTTTTTCTTTTAAGAAGAGTGTGTAACTGGACAGACTCCATTATGTGTGCAGCTTGATATGTTCATTGGGGCCTTTCCCTTTACCCGAACAGATAATATCTCCATCTTCAGACTTTCCTGTCTTTAAAAAAAAAGATAATCAGAGGGGAATAGCAAGCTAGCTGCATAGCTCGCCTTCGTTTAGGTTAGTGTTTTTTTCTGTTCAGAACTTGAGTCAGTTCACTTACAGCAGGGGAAGTGTGAAACGTTGCTGGACTTCTCTCTCTCCTGGAAAACTGGAAAAATGTCTTTGATTTTGCTGTTTGTGAGAAGGGATGTGTGTATTAGGACTATTGCAAGTTTTTTAAGCAAAGACATGCCAGAGAATTCCTAAAGGCCTGGCACTCCAACCACAACACCATAAACAAACAACAAACACATAGATCTAGATACCATCTATCAACCCCTCAGAAAAGGAACAGGAAATGACATCACGACAAACCCTAGGAACCCCATCCAGGACAAACATATTAATAGAAAGCAGAAGACAACAGCTTCGCTTCAGTTGAAGGTCGTCACTGATGATGTTACGTAGCAGGGAATGAAACGACTGGATATCAAACCTACAGCTCAGTGAGCAAAACTACACCCTAAACTATTGCAAGTATTTTCAGAACAGCAACATTAAGTCGTGTTTGGATAGGATAAGTTACCTGACGCATCGTTATCTGTTATTTCTGTTTCATTCTGAAATTTTCTTACTAAACTTTGTTTGTATAAAACTTGGAATTCGACCCAGCCAATTTACACTGGGAATATCCACTAGCACCTCGCGAAACAAAGAGCAAAATTAACATCTGGGCGACCTGCTCAAAAACATTTTGAGAGCTCTTGCGCAAATAGTAACAAAAGTGAGGGCGACAATGCACCCAGCAGATAAGTCCAGACTGACAGCATTAATGTGCAAGAGGCGTAAAGGACAGGAATAATAATGAAAAGTGATAACTGAAGATGTAATAGAGTATTACATTCTTGATCAGTACGCGAAGATCTGTGGTTGCAACTGCGCAACATGCAAACATTTTGTCTTGTGAAAGAATAATATCACAATGCTTGATTCAAATGAGATGTAATACTGTGAATCACTGTAAATGACAATACAGAAAAATGTAATCAACTGGCGCTGACAGCAGTCTGAAGGGACAACAAGGCAGTCCAAATGTACACAGTGAAGCAAAGTGAAGCAAAATCAGATATTGGAACACAAAGTTGTTTCCGTAGTTCTCAAAATAAATTATTCTGAAAAAATTACACACAAAAAACGATTACTTCACTAAATGTGCTGAGTAAACTCGTATAAACATGGTAAGGATCAACAAAGACAGCTTAAATCGAATCCACAGGCACAAATCTGGGGCAGTAGTTGGACACCTGCCCTTGGATTATGTTCCTCTTGCTCCAGAGGTGTGCAAAACGAGTCTGAATAGATTTGATTTGTAATACCTCGTGATTAAAAGAATTGACAAAAATCCCACCTATTGATTCTTCCTGTCCATGTTCGACAGTGTGCATCTTTTTCAAACTCAACTCGAAATTTCCCCTCGAACCAATACCACCCGTGATTCTTCTTACACTTCAAGCCAGTTTCAGAAGTTATCTTTCGCGGGCTCCAGTCATAGTCATAGTGTCAGAAAATCCTCCAGTATAGAGACAGGCAATTCAGCTCAAACTGGGCAACGCTGACTGAAACATCCATTAGCAATAACCCCATTTTCGTTTGAGACTAGGCCCAAATCTTTATGAACATTTCCTGTCCATGCCTTTGTCCAAATGCGTTTTTACCATGTGCACACAAAACCTTTACACATTTGTGCTGCATTGCAATAGTCATCGGGCTTTCCATTTCTTCATTAAAGACAAGCCTGAAATAACCCCATCAACAACGAATCTCCACCACATGACCGAGATTATCGGCACTCTGAACAACTTAGTTTTTAACTGTGCTCATTTTCTTCAGAACAAAAGCATGATCGGGGGTACCACGTTTGACCCTAATATGACTATCTCTTTGTGGGCTTCATGGAAAATTCCTTGTTTCAATTTTAACTGGC
>NW_025205608.1:4763-10707 GCF_004010195.1 Chiloscyllium plagiosum | reverse complement strand
TGATAAGAGCCTGTCTATTGTTGGAATATTCCAATCTAATATTCCCAGATTCTGATCCATTGCTGAAACATTCCAACCTAATACTCGCATATTCTGATCTATTGTTGGAATATTCCAGTCTACTGTTCTACGACTATGATCCATTGCTGGAATATCCCAGTCTCATGTTCTCAGATTCTGATCCATTGTTGGAACATTCCAGTCTAATGTTCTCAGATTCTGATCTCTCCTCCCCATTTCCCTGGAGCTGCTGATCCCTGTCAGTGCTGTCGATGATGCTCCCGTTCATGTTTTATATAACACATTGAACGGAGCCCATTTAAATTAAAAGATGGGAACCCTCCACTGGAATAATTAGAATCCATGGAGACTGGCATTAATCACAGTCACTGAACAAATAGGCTCAGTTAACCAGTTGCATACATCACTTTTCATATCACTATAAAAGGGAACATTTACTGGGTTTGGAGGGAATGGATGAGGGTTTCTGAGGGATGGACCATAAACCCTTCAATCTTTTTAATCTCTTGTGTCTTGTATATGAGAGTATTAACAGAACACTGCAGGGGTCTATATATCTTCCATTCTGTTTATGAAAGGAAGTAGTCATAAAATAACAGATTGGCTGCATAAAAAAAAGTCGGGTGGGAAAGTTTCTAGATACCTGAACACAAAGTACGGTACTTATTGAACTTTGCGAGGCTACTCCTGGTTTTAATGTCCTGTTATCAAATCCTTTCATAACCTTGAGACAGAGCATTGGGACCGTTGCTCAGGAACAGACCGAAGCAATTCTGTCCCTATGGACCTCTTACAGAGGGATAAGAGAAGGCCATTCAGCTCATATTAACCTGTTGCTACTTGAAAGGTGGTAAGTCGGAATATTGGCATATTTTGTCAACAGAATCATTCAGAACAAACGGATGTGTCGCTGAAGCTGTATGAGGTGTTACTGAGAGGGAACCTGGAATACATTTTGTTGTTTGTGTTTCTGTGACTGAGAAGGAATGGGCCTCCATTAGATACAGTTTACCGGCTGCTCATAATCCACGGGTTGCTGTGTCATTTAATGTCTCGGATCTGTTACACAGGACAGGAAAAGGCCATGAAATCTCTCGAGTGTGTTTGAGAAGAACAGGAAGAGGCCATTAAGCCTCTCCAGTCTATTACAGAGGGACAGGAGGAGGCCATTCAGCCCCTCGAGCCTGTTATAGAGGGGCAGGAAGTGTATGTTTAACATTTCAAGTCTGTTGCGCATAAATATCAGTTTTACACTAGTTGTGGAGTTAGGAAAGACCTGATTAAACGTTAAAGTTCTAACTTTGAATAAGGCCAATTTTGAAAGTGTTAGGCGAGCCCTGTGAAAGGCTGGTTGGGATATCCTATTCACAGGTAAAGGGATTGTTTGAAAATGCAAGGCCATCAAAACTTGGTTTCAGAGAGTCCAGAGACAAAGTGTTCCCATTAGTGAGTTGTGCAAGGCTGGTGGGTGCAGGCGTGCTGGATGGCTAGATATATTGATGCTCTGGTCAAGGAAAGGAAGGAGGCATATGTCAGGAAAACAGAGCTGAGATCAAGTGAATCCCGAGAGGACTATAAGGGCAGTAAGTGCATAGTCAATGGGGAAATCGGGCCAGAAAAATGTGGACATGTGATGGCTTTAGAAATAGGGTTAACGAGGCATTGAAGAAATTCTACAAATCCTTTAATGGCAAAATATTAACGAGGGAGAGAAGAGGGCCGCTTAAAGATCAGTAAGGCTAGCTATGTGTGGAACCACACGAGATGGGAGGGATACGAAACAAGTATTTCTCCTCAGTATTTAATGTCGAGGAGGTGACAAGAGCGAAAGCATGAAGAAATATAGTGATACCTTCAAAAGTACCTATATTACATGGAGATGTAGGACATTTCAAAATATATGAAAGAGCAAATTCCTAGGACCAGATCAGTTGTATCCCATAAGTATATGGGAAGCTAGGAAAGAGGTTGCTCAGCATTTTGCTGATATATCTGTATCATTGATTCTACAGGTGATGTGTCAAAAGACTTGGAGGGCTACTAACATAGTGTCATTATTTAAGAAAGTAAGGAAAACCCAGGTAACTTAGATCGGTGAGCATGACGTCAATGGTGACTAAATTGTTGGAAGGGGTTTTGAGGGAAAGGATGTATATGCATTTGGTAAGTCAAGGACTGAAGAGGTCTTTGTACACTGGAGGTCACGCCTCACTGACTCGGTGGTTTTTTGGGGAAGTGATGAGGATGATTGATGAAGGCAGGACAGTGGATGTTGTTTTTATGGAATTCAGTGTGAAAAGCAAAATGTTCTACATGGTAGACTGGTTAGCAAGGTTAGACTGCCTGGGATCCAGGGAGAGCTCATCATTTAGATCCAATATTTTCTTGAATATTGGTGACAGCTCGCGATAGTGGACATTTGTTAATTGAAATGTGACTAGTGGCGTGCCGCAAAGATCAATAGTGAGTCCACTGCCTTTTATTACTTATACAAATCATTTGCATTTGAGTATATGAAGTATGGTCAGTAAGTATGTGGATAATTCCAAATTTGCTGGTGTAGTCGACAGTGAAGAATGATATCTCAGATTATAATGGGACATTGATTAGGTGAGCCGAGGGGTGGCAGATGGAGTTTAATTTAGATAAATATGAGCTGTTCCATTTTGGCAAGACAAATCAAGGCAAGACATATAGGTAGGATCCTGTCGAAAGGTGCTAATCAAGGAGAACTCCATAGAAATGATCGAATCCCTACAGTGAGAAAATAGGCTATTCGGCCGATCGAAGCCACACCGACCCTCTAAACAGCATCTCACTGGACAAACACCTGCCCTATTCCTCTGAGCCTGCATTTCCCATGGCAAATCCACCTCCCCTACACATCCCTGGGTTTGGTGCGCAATTTAGCATGGCCAATCTACCCTTACCTGTATATCTTTATACTGTTGGAGTAAAACATAGCACCCGCAGGAAACTCACGCAGACACAGGGAGAATGTACAAACTCCACACTGCCAGTCATTCAAGGATGGAATTAAACCCAGGTCGCTGCCCTGTGAGGCAGCAAAGCTAGCCTTGTGGTGCAGGTTCTCCGTTCCTTGAAAGTGCTGTCACATGTAGACAGTGTAGTGATGAAGGCATTTGGTGATCTTCCCTTTGCTGGTGCGTGCTTTGAGTCGAAGGATTTGCATAACATGTTAAATCTGTACAGGACATCGGTTTGTCCACTTTTGTAATATTGCCTTTAATTCTGGTCTCCCTGCTGTCGGAAATTGGCAGGGTGCAGAAGAGATTTAAAAGAATGTTGCAGGTATTGGAGGGTCAGAGTTACAGTGACAGTTTGAATAGGCTGGGGCTATTTTCAAGTGTTGAAGCGGACGGGGGACCTTAAAGGGGTTTATAAATCATGAGGGCCATAGATAAGGTAAAAAGTCAATGTCTTTTCCCAGGATAGACGAGTCCAAAATTACAAGACAAAGGTTTAAGGTGAGAGGAGAAAGATTAAAAAAAACACATGAGTGACAACATTTTCACACAGAGACTGCTGTGTATATGGATTGAACAGCAAAAAGACGTGGTGGAGGGAGGTACAGTTACACGATTTAAAAAGCATTTGGATGGATATATGCATGGGAAGTTTGTAGAGGGAGATGGGCCAATTGCTGGCAAGGGGGGACGAGATTAATTTAGGATATTTGGCGGTATGGTTGACCAGACCGAACGATCGTTTTCCGTGCTGTACATCTCTGAGAGTCAATTGACTCTTCAGTTTATAACACGGGAATAGCAGGAGGTTTTTCAGCATCTGAATTCTGCCAGTCGGTTTGTTTGCTCAATTACTGAGAGTCAAATACAAAAATAAATCATTCAGATTTTGATGTTTTTTTACAGAAACAGGAAAAAGGCCTTTACTCAAGAAAAGCTGTGAAGAATGTGAAGAGGCCATTCAGTCCCTCACCTCAATTCCATAGAAGCAGCAGGTGAGCACAGAGCTATTGGAGCCTGTTACTCAGAAGCAGGGGGAGGACATGTATTTTCACAAACTTGGGATCAGGAGGCAGTCATTCAACTGCTTGAAACTGGGGCACAGGGACAGGAGACAGTCACTCAACTGTTCGAGACTTCGACACAGGAACAGGAGCCAGTCATTCAATTGCTCAAAACTGGCGCACAGAAATCTGGAGGATAGTGAGGCCGGAGGATCCTATTCTGCAGGAACAGCAGGAGGAGACTCAGTCCACACCAGTATGGGATATCTTCGACACAGGAACAGGAGCCAGTCATTCAATTGCTCAAAACTGGCGCACAGAAATCTGGAGGATAGTGAGGCCTGAGGATCCTATTATGCAGGAACAGCAGGAGGAGACTCAGTCCACACCAGTATGGGATATTGGGAGAGAAGGGGAGTTTGCTTGGAACAAACAGAAATATATGAATAAATTGCATTAGTGGTCCATTCAATCCTGCCCCACCATTCACTAAGACCACGTCTGATCTGATGGTGATTCCTCATTCCATTTACAGAGACTGTCCTCTCTGCAGCCTCTGCTCCATTTGTTGGTCATGTTGCCGACACAGATGCTGTAACAACAGTCACTATGACTCATCCTAAAGGATGGGTCTAACCGGATGAGTCAGGATTTGAAGAGTCCAATCACAAGAATTAAAACACAAAATAAAGGCATTGCCAGATGTTTAGTTCTCTCACATTCGCAATCCAACTCACCTAACCATACCATCCATTACATATTCAGGATGGAGCACTGTGTAGATCCGGCTAGTGCACAGCTGTATGTAAGCCAGCAATGTGCAGAGTGAAACTCTGTGCAGCCCACACCAATGCTGGATCTATAATCCTGGCTAAATGTGGAGAAACTTGCAAACAATGTTGGAACTGACAGGATGTGCAGCTCCCATCCATTTACAGCTCCATATCTCCACTGTGCCTTGACAAGGGATGCTGCGAATGTGAAAGTCACTGCGAGGAAGAGATGTAAATGGAAACAATTTAAATACCAATAGTTCTGATTAAGGCGAGTATCACTCTAGTATTTAAAGATGAAATAACTGAGATAATATCCACTGAGGTTTTATAAATGATGCAAACAATGTAAGAGGGGGTGATAATGTTATAGTGGCTGCATATAAGCCTTCAAATAATCCATGGAAATTAGAAGAACAAATATGCAGGGAGAGTGGCGAGACTTGCAGGAGCAATAGGGTTGTCATAATAGGTGATTTTAATTATCCTAACATAGATGGGGACTTCCAGAGGGTTAAGAATTTAGATGGAATGTAAGGGACTTCCAGAGGGTTAAGAATTTAGATGGAATGTAATTTGTTAAGTGTGTTCAGGAAAGCAGCAACAAGCAGCATGTAGAGGGTCCTACTCGGAGAGGGACAAACTCGACCCACTGTTGGGAAATAGGGCAGGATAGGTGACGGAGGCAAAGTCGGGGAGCATTTTGGCAAAAGTGACCAGAGCTGTATTAATGTTAAACTAGGTTTGGTAGCGACAAAACTGGTCCACAGATTCAAGTTCTAAACTGGGGCAAAGCGTATTTTGTTGGAATTTGACAGGGGATTGCAGCGCTTGATTGGAGTAGTGTGTTTCCAGGTAAAAGGATCCCGGGCAAGTTGGAGGGCTTCAAAAGTGAAATAGCTCGAGTTCAAGGTCGATATGTTCCTGTGAGGGTGAAGGGAAAGTGACGCTGGAATAAAAAAACCTTGGATGACAAGAGATATTGAGGCTCTGACCAGAAAAAAAGGAGTAATCGCTCAGGTACAGGCAGCTGGGACCAAGGGAATCTCTGGAGGTACACAGGGGATATAGGAGTTTACTGAAGAAGGAAATCAGCAGGGCTAAAGTGGGATAGCCTTGGCTGAGCAGATTAGGGTGAATCCAAATTCAGTATAGTAAA
>NW_025205608.1:1675-3319 GCF_004010195.1 Chiloscyllium plagiosum | reverse complement strand
ACCAGAGTGCACAACGCAAGGTTAGTAAGTTTGCAGATGACACTAAATTAGGAGACATCATTTACAATGAGGAATATTATCAGAAATTGCAGCAGTACGTTTATCAGCTTGGGAATGGGCTGAGAAATAGCAAATGGAGTTTAATATAGATAAGTGTGACATCTTGCATTTTGGAAAGTCAAATCCAGGTAGGAGTTTAATGATGAATTATAGTGCCTTAAGGAGTTTTAGTGGAACAAAAGGACTTTGGAGATGAGGTGCATGGATGTCTGAAATTTGAGTCAGAGATACACAGGACAGTGAAGAAGGCTGTTGGCACACTGGCCTACATCAGCACATTGAGTATAGAAGTTGGGACGTTATGTTGCAATTGTACAGGATGTTGGTAAGGCTGTAGTTGGAGTATTGTGTTCAGTTTTGTTCAGCTTGCTCTAGAAAGGATATTATTGAACTAGAAAATATGTAGAACAAATTTCCAAAGATGTATCCTGAGCTAAAGGCTCTAAGTTATAGGTAGAGGTTGGAGAGGTTAGAACTTATTTTTTTACAGCGTAGGAAACTGAGGGGGTTCTTATAGAAGTGTAGCTCTTATAAAATCATGACATCCATTAATGTTTGGAAAGGATAAAAAATATAAAAAGGAAACTGAGTGATAACTTTTTTACATAGAGTGTGGTACGCAGATGGACTGAGCTGTCAGTGGAAGTGATTGAGGTGGGTACAATAACAACATTGAAAAGGCAATTGGACAAATACACAGATAGGAAAGGATTAGAGGGGTACAGAGCAAGGGCAGGGCAATGGGATGCGCCTGGATGTACATTTTGGTTGCCACGGACCAGCTGGGCCAAATGGCCAGTCATACTGGCAGTCTCATGCAGTATGACTGTAAGTGAGTGTGTTTTGGAGTGGAGGCAGAGTGGGGGAGACTGAGAAAAAAATGTCATGGAAAGATATGTTCACAGGGTTTAGAATGCTGAAATGAAGACATTTCAATAGCATCATGCAACACGGGTCAGTATTATGAAGAATGATGAGTGAAAGGGATATTGCTGTGAGTTCAGGCGATGGAGAGTTTTGGTGAGCATTTGTTCTGCAGCTTTATAAGTGGGAGAGAGGACAGCAAAGTCTTCACCTCACTGGGCTGAATCTAACAAAAAACTGTCTCAGTGACATTTTCATTAAGTGTGACAGGGGGGTTGCCTGCACGAGGCCGAGCTAGTTTCCTGGTGCGATCTTACCAAACTCGTCTCATTAACTACCCACCCCACTCCATAGTGTCCCTCTCATACAATGCCAGCCCGATTCTCCCACCCATTATGAGTGGAGGTACTCACAGTCGCCCGGATGCCCCTGGATATTCTGTCATCTTTAAAAGGCCAATGGGCACACGGTTGCGCTTTCGCAGTTTGGAGCTGCCCTGCACATTTTCCCCAAGCATGGCAGCGAAGGGAAAATTACACCACGGTTTGTCGACAGCAGCACGGAGGTCCTGGTGGATGGGCTGGTACAAAAGTGGACCATTCTCTTCCCAGAGGGGCCACACTACCAGACCCACCGAGCATGGTCTGCGCTCACCACCCAGCTCAGTGCAGTATCTGCGGTCTGAAGAAACGTCCAGCAATACAGGACAAGCATCAATAA
>NW_025205608.1:0-1581 GCF_004010195.1 Chiloscyllium plagiosum | reverse complement strand
TCTGATGGTTTTCTCAGCTCCATGTTAGAGGAACTTTCAGTCATTCAACCCCCAGGTTCCGGTTACTGAGCAGATGATTCTCAGACACTTTTTACTCCGGGTTCCTTCTACCACGTGTTCCGAAGGCATTTTCCATGGGGACGGACTCTCCTTACAATATATTTCATCTGCTTTATAAATTCATGCAACAGTCAGCATGCTTTCCACAGACCAATCAAAAACATGCACTTATTTTATGGTTCTCGATATCCAATCACAATTAGTCATTCTGGTTATTTCACTTGTCTCACTTTATTGTATTCAGCCAAAGACAGCTTCTGAACACTTGTCTCATTATAAGATATAATTTCTAGCAGAGAACATTTTTATCTCAAATACAATCTTTTCCTTGTCATTAAAATTTCTCTTGCCCTTTTTCTGTGACTGATTCTGTGTGCAACAGTTACACAGTCTCCCACTCAGTTCGCTGGATGGTTGGTTTGTGATGCAGAGGGAGGCCACCAGCGCAGGTTCAATTCACCACACTGACAGAGGTTACCATGAAGGGGACGCTCTCTCAACCTCATCCCATCGCCCATGTGGTGACCTTCAACGCAAACCACCAAGAGTGGTCTCTCTAATGAGAGTTATTTCGGACTGTAATCTATCAATGTTAACATTTTATTTTTTTAGCAAACTTTTTTATTGAAAAATATGTTTTTATTATTATATTAAACCAATAACAAAACAACTCAACTAACTGAACATAATTACACCCATGTGCATGTATATACAAAATAAGTTAAAGTCTCTAAACGGACAGAAGAAAAACTAAAATAAACAATAAATAATAAATAAATAATAGGGCTCAGCATAACAAAGTGATAGCTCTCGTTCTTCGAGAGCATTAACTGCTACACATTCATAAGTTCATAATTCATAATATGTGATTCATTAGACAATATCGTCATGGCTATATAAAAGCCCGTTTTAGAGTGTATAAGCCTGTATCGCGGTAATCTAAAAAGGCTTGCCATATCTTATATAAATCTCTGCTTTTCGGTGCACCATACTGATGAGAAAGTCCAAAGGGATATTCTCCATGACGAGCTTACAACCACCCAACAGACCCAGGGGTTTTTCAGACATCCAACACAACAGAATATTTTTCCTAGCACAGGAAGTATGGGGCAGATACTAAACGAGTATTGTGCATCAGTATTTACTGTGGAAAAGGATATGGAAGATATAAAATGTAGGGAAATAGTTGGTGACACCTTGCAAAATGTCGATATTACAGAGGAGGAAGTGCTGCATGTCTTGAAATGGGTAAAGGTGGATAAATCCCCAGGACCTGATCAGGTATACCCTAGAGCTCTGTGGGAATCTAGAGAAGTGATTGCAGGGCCTGTTACTGAGATATTTGTAGTATGGATAGTCACAGATGAGGTTCGCTAACTGAACATAATGATGTTGTGCCATTGCATAAGAAACGTTTTAAGGACAAGCCAGGGAACGATAGACCAGTGAGCCTGACGTTGTTGGTAGGCAAGTTGTTGGAGGGAATCGTGAGGGACAGGATGTGCATGTATTTGGAAAGGA
>NW_025205607.1:9177-10705 GCF_004010195.1 Chiloscyllium plagiosum | reverse complement strand
AGCTGGTTGTGGGTAGTTTTGGTGATGGAGAGAGTACCAAGACATAAATCAATTCAGGGCAAATAGGTACTTCGGGATTGTGAACAGTCTTGTTCTCAGATGTTTGTGAGGGCGGAGGTGTAGACGGTTCTGAAAATTGTGGAGAATGAATGGATTTGCTTTTGAAACTGAAGACAAAAGTTTCGATCTTTACTAAATATTGATAACGGAAATATCACTGAAGTTCGCCATGGCTTGTGGGATTAATAAATTGATAGAGATGGGGAGACTTACCAGGAACGCCAACAATAGCGAGCATGGGCTAGTAACCAGCCTGAATAATCAGCAGTACACCCAATATCCGATATGGTAATATGTGCCAATTCCAGGAAACAAGGTAAAGACCCCAGGATAAACTCCTGTCCATTGTTCCAGCATTCCATTCTATCTTTCTAGATTCTGAACCATTGGTGCGACATTCCAGTCTACTGTTCTCAGATTCTGATCCATTGTTGGAACATTCCAGTCTATGGTTCTCTGATTCTGATCTCTCCTCTCCCTGTCTCTGCTTCAGCTGATCCCTGTTAGTGTTGGAGGTGATGCATCCGCAGCTATACTGGGATAAAGCATTGCAAGAAGCCCTTTACATATAGAAGAGGAAAGCCATCCAGTGACATAATTAGGATCCATGGAGACTGACATCAATCACAGTCACTGAACAAACACATCCAGTTAACTCCTTTCAGTATGCTACCTTCAGTTCACAATAACAATTGGATTGAATTGAATGTTGACATCGCTGGCTAATGGTCACATCTCCCATCAACAATTACTGTCGTGAAGTTAGTTGTGAGGGAAAATGATGGATGCTTTCTTGTCGCAGGCTCGATGCTTCTGCTGTGTTGTCCATTTGCAATACTGTAACGGTCTAAACACTCCACCATGACCACCCAAAATAAACACAATCTAGATATTGTGAACATGCTGATTTCGCCTCGACTAGAACAGGTGCCGAGCAATAGATTCTCAGTGGGCATATTTGCCCTGAACATGCACAGGAAGTGCGGATCTGTCTGGATATTCCTCTCGTTGCTCTAATAAGACAATGTTGAATCTTCAACACACAATACGATTAAGCACTGTTTTCTGTAAACTCACGAACACCTTAATACACTATTGACTTCAAAGCAGTAAGACTTACATTTTTGGAATTCAGTCCAAAGCCAAATGTGGAATGTTGTCGCAAAATCAGTCCTTGATTTCTTTAAAGAGGCTCTAAACGACCTGAGATTCTAATATTTCAGAATTTTGAAAGGTTCGTTAATGCCCTTTTGTTTATACTTAACAGATAATGCCTCATACAGATGCTTTCATATCTTTAAAAAGAAACCTGTATAATCAAGAGGACGTGGCCAGCTCCCTAGAGGGACAGGTTGAATCTGTTCCTGGGTTCGTAGAGTCAGGGTCACTGGACGCTGTCTGCCTCCTTCTGCGCTTCTGACCTTGTAACCTGTCAGCAGTTGTGTCAGTTTTACACTTGGTGCTAAGG
>NW_025205607.1:6713-8677 GCF_004010195.1 Chiloscyllium plagiosum | reverse complement strand
AAATAGCTTTAGCAGGAGAGAAAGGAAAAGGGAGCGCATTTGAGCTTCAGAGATGGACACTTAGAGAAAGTGGTTAAACATTTTCAGTGGCCAGTGACCATGTGGGTTTAGTTGACCCAAACAAAACTTGTCGGTAGAGCTAGTGAGGTATTTGCAACACTATCAGAGGAGGGATCTGGGGTGAATGAGGAGGGGACATGTGCATATGAGCTTGTGCCAGAAGCCTACAAATAATGTTTCAGGAACATAAGGAGGGATCCTGGTCAAATTCATCAATCAAAGTAATTTTGATAGATGGTTAAGAGCTTTAAAAAGAAAGCAAACCTACGATGCTCGTTGAGAGCATTGGAGGAGTTAAAACTTAAATTGGAGGAGTTCAAACGTTCACTACGTGACATAGTGCAAACTCATTTGGAAGACTGGCCGCTGAAGTGGCTAATGATTATGACTAGAGATTAATGATTATAAAACTTGTTTTGGCTTCCAGAATCAATTTCAGTCCATGATGGATAGAAACTGGGGCAAAGAGAAATCCTCACATAGAAAGAGAAAGTTAGATCTCGGTGAAGATCAAACTGATAACTTTCCACAGGGTAAAAAGGAAATACTTGAAGGAGATAAAGAAGTTAACAAGCTCTGGTGTTTTCATTGCAACAAATTAGGACACATAAAATCACTGTGTTGGTGGGTTCAGAAAAACTAAAACACAAACGCAGGAAAACGGGATAAGCCTGTGAGTTTTGTAGGAGTGGTAACAGAAAACACAGTGGAAGCTAGAAACCTGCTTCAGAATATACAAACTGATCGGAGGTTTGTTAAGAAGGAAGTGACAGATCGGCTCAGAAAATATACCTGCAAAGTGAAAGTTTATTCACATAGGGCAGGTAAAGAGGATGCAATATTAAGGGACGGTATCCTCTCAGTCTATGCTTCTGAAAGACGAGGAGATATGTACTCCTGAAGAACTATTTCCAGAAAATGTACTGATAAAGGGAATTCATCTTGAGACAAAAGTATAAAGTTTTGTAAAGTGAGGATAACATATTCAGAAAAGTGTGGAGCAATTGTGGGAGGGGTACTGGACAAACTCTCAGCTCCAGGAATGCAATTTATCCTTGCGAAAAATATAGCTGATTCACTGGTACGAGTCCTGCCTACTCTGGTTGAAGAGCCAGTGGAGACGCAGGCAACTGAAGCAATGCAGGAGTCTTATCCTGGAAACTTTGCTGATTGTGGGGTAACAAGTTCCAGTGTCACCAGTTGAAACAGACAATATCAAAAACGTAAAGATAAGGAAGCGTAAGTGGCATTAATGGAGAATTTGTTCCATCTGACAGTTGAGACAAAACAGGAGCAGGTAGGTGATCATGCATGTATTTTGAGTTCAGCTAAACTAAGTGAGTCACAGCAGAAAGATAGAAGATTAAACCAGTTGCATCGAAAAGCATATAGGTTAGGAATTTTGAATGTATCTCTGAGTGTCATTACCTAAAATGATGTCCAGATAAGGAAATAAAGACAATCACATAGTCAAAGAGATGAGAAATGGGAAGAGAGTCATCAAATCATTTTGCCAATGGTGTATAGAAAGGAGGTGATGCGAATCGTGCATGATCTACCAACTAGAAGATATTTAGGAGTGACGAAAACACAGGCTGAAATACAGAGACATTTTACTGGCCTGGACTGCAACAGGATGTAGTTGAATTTTACCAGACGTGTCATACAAGTTAGGGGTAATTGGAAAAACACGGGTGATAATAAAACCTGCACCTTTCTTAACTATTCTGGCATTTGAGGCACCTTTTACAAGAGTCTTAATTGATGGGGTTGGGCCCCGAACACACAAAAAAAGTGGGCACCAGTATTTGTAAACAATAATGGATGTATCGACTAGATTTACAGAGGCCACCCCAAGGTGCAATATCACAGCTAAAAGAATTGCCGAGGAATTACTCATTTTT
>NW_025205607.1:3144-4822 GCF_004010195.1 Chiloscyllium plagiosum | reverse complement strand
GCAATGTGACTGCTCCACTCACTGAATTGTTGAAGAAAGACGAGAGGTTTCAGTGGACAGAGGAATGTCAAAAGGCATTTGACGGCATGAAATATGTATTAACCACTGCCCCACTATCATCCACGCCTGATTATGCAAAACCATTTAAGGTGGCTTTAAATGTGAGTGTGTGTGTGTAAGTGCTGGGCTCCTACGGGAAAGGGACGAGAAGACAGAAAGACCTAGTAAATATTTCTCCAAGAAGTTGAATGCTCAATAGTAGAAATATTCAACAATTGAGAAAGTGAGTGTGATCTTTGTGTTGGCACTACAACGTTTCAGTATTTATATTAGCAACAACACATCTGAGACAACCATGTACATTGATCATAAACCATTGACATTTTTGGAGAAATTTAAGTACAAAAATGCGAGACTGTTTTGCTGGAGCCTGTTGGTGCAGCTATTCAATTAGAAAATTGTGCATGTGGCAGGCCTTGAAAACATGATTGTTGATGCATTGTCAACACTTGAATGACAGATTGAGGCACTCAGTAGTGGGTATACCACACACTGAATCCGGATGTAGTTGTGCATTTTTGCATGTTTATAGTAAATGTATATACATCCATATTTTAGTGTACTAACCACTTTTTTTTTGGGGGGGGGGGGGTTGAAACCTGAAGACATCTTTGGATATTGATGATTCTGTTTTATATCAGGGGAGTTGTCACAAAGGTGGTCTCTTTGCAAGGTTATGTTGTTCTTGAACAGTTTTCAGATATTTTCTAACCATCCCAAAGTTCCAACATTTCTCAATTTTGAATGCTTCATTAGGGTGCATTGGTTTTTACCTAACAAATAATGTCTCGGGAAGAAGGCTTTCAAGTCTCCAAGAAAAAAACTGGTGTAATCAAGCGGATGAGGCCAGCTCTCCAGCTGCACAGGTCAGTACAGTTCGAGGGTTAGTTGAGTCAGGATCATAGTTGAAACTAGACGCTTTCCTCCTCCTTCTGCCCTCTGACTTTGTAACCTTTGTAAGCTTTTTCTGTGTAATTTTTACTTTTTGTGCTCAGGAGTTTGTTTACTGTGATTATTGCAAGTAATTTGGAACAACATCATTAAGTTGTGTTAGCCTGTCAAGTTCGGATAGGATGAATTATTCAGGTACTAGATTTTCAGTTCGTTGTGTTTCATTCCTTATTTTTGTAATTAAATTGTATTTTTTGAAACGTCAGCAGTCGGACCAGCTAATTCAGTCTGGGAATATCCACCATACACTTACCTTCAACAAATAACAATATTATGGTCTGGGCTATTTGCTTAAAAATGTTTTGAGGCGTCGGGCCTGCTCCATAACAAGATACCAAAACCTTGTTCATTAAATGTCATGAATTAATGTGTATGGGAAGGAATGAATATTATATTGGCTATGAGACAGAAAGGACTGGGGCCAGAGGATGAAGAGCCCTGAAGGGAGAACAGTACCTCCCAGTCACGAGTCTTCAACCATCACTATTTCTGACAAATGGAATGAAATGAAATGCAGAGCAAGAGAACAGATAACCTTTGGTACATGGAATGCTGAACGACAATGTGAACAGAACAGGTCATCTTTAAATGTGATGTACAGAATTATATTTTATATAGATACTGTCTAATCACAGGTTATACAGGTTGTTAAGATTGTTTATATCTG
>NW_025205607.1:0-2931 GCF_004010195.1 Chiloscyllium plagiosum | reverse complement strand
AGCCCCAGCCTGTTCAGGCTTTTCCTGTAGCTCAGATCCTCCAACCCTGGCAACATCCTTGTAAATCTTTTCTGAACCCTTTCAAGTTTCACAACATCTTTATGATAGGAAGGAGACCAGAATTGCACGCAATACTCAAACAGTGCCCTAACCAATGTCCAATTATTCAGAGAAATATATTGAAAATATTCAGAGACTGAGGAGACAATGTGAGTCATAAAACACACAGACAATGTCATAATTAATAAACTATACTTATTTTCCTTCGAGTGCAGCTGTCTCTAAAAGGCCTTTTAAATCAAAATCACTTTCATGAGATCCACGCATTTATTTGGGGACCTTAAAGAAGAAACAGAATCTAGTGTAACACATGTGGGCGGCACGGTGGCACAGTGGTTAGCACTGCTGCCTCACAGCGCCAGAGACCCGGGTTCAATTCCCGCCTCAGGCGACTGACTGTGTGGAGTTTGCACGTTCTCCCCGTGTCTGCGTGGGTTTCCTCCGGGTGCTCCGGTTTCCTCCCACAGTCCAAAGATGTGCAGGGCCAGGTGAATCGGCCATACTAAATTGCCCGTAGTGTTAGGTAAGGGGTAAATGTAGGAGTATGGGTGGGTTTCGCTTCGGCGGGTCGGTGTGGACTTGTTGGGCCGAAGGGCCTGTTTCCACACTGTTTAATACTATACTATGTGTCACTGGCACAAGTAATGGGAACAGGAATGGAGCATATTGTCCAAATATAACAGGGTTCAGCATCTAGACCAATCAAAAAAAAGAAAAATATTAGAGATAGTGTAAATCTGAAATACAAATGAAAAATGGAGAATTGCAATAGATGACGCATGATCTGGGCAGAGACACAGAGTTAACATATCGAGTCTTATATGAACATGTTCTGAACAAATCATTTTGGATTCACAAAAAGATAATTCTATTTTTCTCTGCACCAATACTGCCAGAACTGTGGGGTTTCTCTCCAGCAATTTCAATTGGTGCAATGGCAGGAAACAGACAGTAATGGTGGGGGTTGCTTTTCAGACTGAAGGCTTGTGTCCAGCAGTGTTCCACAGAGGTAGGTTCTGAGTTTTCATTGTTTGTCATTTATGTACATGATTTGCGTGAGAATATCGAAGGCAAGGTTAGTAAGTTTGTAGATGACACCAAAACTGGTGGCACAGTGGACAAATAGCTGATGCAGTTCAACCTGGATGAAGATGAAGTGCACACAATTTTGTTTGTTTGTTGCTGTCTAGTGAACCAGGAATGGGATTTTATTCCCCATCTCCTGGGGATCATCTGCATATTGATGAAGAAAATTTTCATGAACACATTTGACAATTTTTTCAACATCCAACCCTTTAATACTGTGGCAGTCCCAATCAATTTTTTTAGAAAATTAAAATCCCCCAGTATTATTAAGCTTACATATGTCCGAGATCTCCCTACATGGACCATTCCTTTCTGAACTGGTCTTTTCTAATCTAAAATAGATTCCTATTTCCCAAACATTGAAATCCCTCAACGACATAGTAGTTCTTCAGCCATTGAATTTTCTCCTTTAATCTTTTGTTCCTTGCCGGTTGGGGTTGGCATTGAGAGTAAATCAGAAATAACTACTTTTAAGGTTTTATTTTTAATCTTCGACCTCCCCTCTTAAATTCATTATGGACTGCTTTAACTGTTCCCTAAAATAGCATTCCTACCAGTAAGTACAATAATTTCTGGCTACTCAATTTCACCTTTAACAACGTGCTTGAAAAGTTTAGAGACGTTCTTAATCCTAGCATAGGAAAAGCAACAAACCATCCTAAATCTATGGTCACTGCATAGAATCTCCTGTGATGCCCCTGACAGAAGAACTCACTGTAGCAATAATTCTACTAAATCTTCTCAAACGCTGCCGAACATGAGAATCATTCTAAGTGTCCAATAACTGATGACCCTTCCATTTTCCTCAGAGACACAATTCCCTTCAGCAGTTCTAAAAACTGAAAATCATTTTGATAGATGAATAGGCACAAGAGGATTTTGAACTGTAATCCTATCTTTTCTGACTGACATCCATCTATCTGACTGATTTGCTGGATTTTTTTTCTAAATTTACCAGCCATCCCCTCTGTCCCTTATATGTGACCTGAAAAGCAGGATTTATTTGTACTACACATTATGTTACCTTTCATTACCTGCAGGCAATGGAAAAATATATACGTATATGTTCCAAACATATAAAAATTAAATAAAATCAACCATTCAGCTAATTAAAATCAATAAAAATATTCCTCTTCAAGAAATTCCGAGAAGAAAAGTCTTCTCTGAACCTGAGCATGTGTAGGACTCTCTGGATTGAAGGTACAACTCCTTTGTTTAAAAAAAAACTGATTAACGTTTCGAAACTAAAACAACTATTGCTGTGTAATAAAATAAAAAAATTAAAACATAAATAGACATTTCCTTTTTGGTAAACCATCCTTAAAAAGATATTTTTAAAATATTCGTTTGAAAGAAACTCGTGAGTTGTTTTGTTTTATTTGTTTGCTTTTGAATGTTAATAAAACAAAATAGAAAAAAAAGTTAAATTAATAAACTGTAATAACTATATCAACTGTAAAAAAAGACTACATTAAATATTTGATTGCCTGCAATCCCAGAAGCAGCTGTAAGATCCATGTTGCTCTAAGAACACTTTTTTGGACCTGTTTTTACAATATGAAGAAAAGTGGGCGTGTGTTTTAATAATTTGCTTCCAATTCAAAGTGACTTGGCGATATAATTTGATCTCCTGCCGTGAGTCTATTTATGTAGAATTTAATTGAATCTTTATCATCATTTCTCTATCTCTTTCAAACAAAATTATGCATCTGTGACCATCATACAGGCAGAAAGTTCCTTCAGCTCTGACTATTGCAGGGAACGATACAAAGAACATTATCCAGG
>NW_025205606.1:0-10705 GCF_004010195.1 Chiloscyllium plagiosum | reverse complement strand
CATGCTACTCGGTTCAAATCTCCTTTTCTTCATGAGTTCCACAATATATCACACAGAGTGGACCCAGCTTGATAGAAAAGACTCTCATGACATAATGGTAGTGTCCCTATCTCTGAGCCAGGAACCTGGGTTCAAGTCCCACCTGCTGCAGAAGTATGCAGTAACATTTCTGACGAGCCTGATTAGGGGAAAACAAAAGGCTATTAAAAATGCACCTTTCAGAATTAGTAAAATGTTCAGTTTGGTTTGCTGCAGAGAGGCTTTGCATGTCAATTATCCAAATGGAAACCACAGTGGATTCACTGCTCATGGGTAACAGATGAGAAACAAATCCACCAGTGATGTGGGGATGGGGGAGAAAAATCATTCGATTGTGTGTAAGAGGATTTCTAGATATATATAAAAAATGAGCAGGCTGATTAGAGGGGGGCTGTTTTGATCCAGTGGTAATGACCATATCTCTGAAGCAGCAGGACCAGGTTCAAGTCCCATCTGCTCCAGAGGCACATACTGTAGTAACATCGATGACCAGGACAATCAGAAGTTATCGAGAGCCAGGCTGTTAGTTGGGATGAAAAACAAGGATTGATTTGTAACATTTACTCACATTATCAAGATGTGGATTTGTTGAATGGTCAGTGACAAGGTGAATAGAGAAACAGGGAGGTCTGGCTTGTTAAGGTATACCGTACATCTCCTAGGTTTCCGTTCCGGTCAGATTCACACTGCAGTCCTGCCTCCGTGTTATCACAGGGGGAATATTCAGGAGAGTTCTGGGATATGTCAGACTCATGTTAATCCATGCCAAGTAACAAATCACTGGAGAATGAACATAGCTCAATCCCAAACTTCTATAAGGAAATTCAAACTAGCATAATCGCTCCATTGTTAAACGTTTTATTAAGTTCCTTGGTTTAGCTCAATATATTCTCTATTGTCATTGGGAGTCATTCATGGTAATTGGAATGAGGTTGACCAAGTGGATCTCATTGAGTACAAGTTCCCTGATTGGGGCTGTTAACCCTGGGCCAATCAGGGAGCCCTGGCTGACAGCTATAAACAGGAGTGTGGGCCGTGGAGGGGGTCGTTAGGGCCGAAAGCCTGCCCCTCTTCCGCGGTTATGTTAGAGCCCGGGTGTCCTTGGAGAAGGAGCACGCGGTGTCGACCAACACCCTGGAGTTGTTCAGGGAGAGGTGGGCGCCGCAGGGAGTGGAGTGCATCATTTCTCCCTCCAACTCTATTTTGATTTAGTCCCTACCCTCCCCCTCACTGTTTTTGATCACACAGCACTGCCCTTTGATGAAAAGGGCAGTGCTTGTCACTGGCCACCCGGGTGTTTTCCTATCTTCCTGGTGGTGGAAATTGAATAAAGATTGGTGCACTTTGTGTCTTTCACTGTGTCTCACACCTGCACAAAAAAAAAAGAAAAAAAAAAATAAACAGGAGTGTGGGCCGTGGAGGGGGTCGTTAGGGCCGAAAGCCTGCCCCTCTTCCGCGGTTACGTTGGAGCCCGGGTGTCCTTGGAGAAGGAGCACGCGGTGTCCAACAACACCCTGGAGTTGTTCAGGGAGAGGTGGGCGCTGCAGGGAATGGAGTGCATCATTTCTCCAACTCTATTTTGATTTAGTCCCTACCCTCCCCTTCACTGTTTTGATCACACAGCACTGCCCTTTGATGTGAAGGGCAGTGTTTGTCACTGGCCACCCGGGTGTTTCCCTATCTTCCTGGTGGTGGAATTTGAATAAAGATTGGTGCACTTTGTGTCTTCCACTGTGTCTCACACCTGCACACACACACCATGGGTGCTGGGGAAAAAAATAAGCACTACTGCAC
Organism: Chiloscyllium plagiosum; assembly: GCF_004010195.1. Taxonomy (NCBI): domain Eukaryota; kingdom Metazoa; phylum Chordata; class Chondrichthyes; order Orectolobiformes; family Hemiscylliidae; genus Chiloscyllium; species Chiloscyllium plagiosum. The sequence goes on along the minus strand of NW_025205606.1, from coordinate 8,872 downwards.
TTAGGTGGTAGTGTGGGGGTTAAATTATAAAAAAAAGAAAAAAAAAATAATCTGGAGTGTCGGCGTTTGCACTCCCTTTTTGATTTTCTGAAAAACCTTCTCCTCTATTGAAAAATAAATAAAAAAATAAAAATAAACAGGAGTGTCAACACCTGCACACACACAACATTGGGTGCTGGGGAAAAATAAGCGCTACCGCAGTTAGACGGGAGTGTGGGGATAAGGAAAAAAAAAGAGAACAGGAGTGTCTGATCTCCTGTCCACTCTGAGAGCTGGCTCTGAGGGAGTTGGACCAGTGTCAAGGATTCACCATGTGTAAGTACAGAGTGACTTGGTGACAGGATATTAAAAAATAAATAAATAAACAGGAGTGTCCACACCTGCACACACACAACATGGGTACTGGGGAAAAGATAAGCACAAAACAAACAGGAGTGCCAGAGGCTCTGTTCTCTCCGAGAGCTGGCTCTTGATGGAGCTGGACGTGTGTGTGTGTGTGTGTGTGTGTGTATACAAGGACTCTCCTTCTTGACTGTGTCAGAGGGGAAGGGGACTGACTCTAAAAAAAGAGAGAAAAACCCAGGAGTGTCAGAGAGTCTCCTCGCTCTAGGGAGTGACTCTGAGCTGGCTGGTCAGAGGCAGTGTGCTGTGAAGGGTGGTGGGATTCTGGCCTCTCTGCAGTTATTTCACATGGCAAAATCCAAACTTAAAGTTAAACATTGTTTGTACAAACAATATGGATGGATGTAGTTTATTTGGCCGGATTATCTAACAATGTGAAACAAATTAGGCAGGAGCTACTTAACAAAATGAGTAACAGATTGTGAAGATAATTCTGTGTATCATTGTAATTCAGTCTCTCAGCAAATCCTTCAGTTATGGTTGAGATTATTGGCTGAGACTAGTTACACATTGGTAATATTAACTTTAGATTAAATCCCTCTAGATAGGTGGGAAATTTAAATAATTAGACAGCCCGCTTACTCAATTTTTGATGGTAATGGTTAGCATAGTTTCCAGAGTTTATACAACCTTCCTTTGAGCAACATGGGTTCAGTTAATCCTGAGTTTCTGTGGGAGATGTCGGATATGTGGTGCACTTTGAGAGCAGGTGGGATTTGAATCTTGCCTCAGCTGATAGCAGCAGCACCCCTTCCAACAGGAGCCCCATAATCGAGGTGATCTCCACCTCTCTATGGATTGCCTGAGATAGCCTCTGCAGCCAACAAGGCCTTTTCGTGGCAGTGTGACTGTCTCTACTTATGACATTAACTTTTACACAAACAGCAATAGCTGCTTAACCCTGAGCTTCCTAAATCAGAACCTTGTGCAGTTCATTGTCAAGTCCGATGTGAATACGGAGAGCAAACAGCAATGATCGTGGGAAACGGACTCCCCCATAACCTCCCTGTGCTTGTGAAATAAATGCCCACTTGCCAGCATAAGTCATTTCCTCAGAGAAGTTACAAGAAATGAAATTAGTGATTATGCAAGGTTTGTGAAGATTTGTAGCTCAGGTTGAGGTTTTGGGTGTAGGTTTGCTCGCTGAGCTGTAGGTTTGATATCCAGACGTTTCATTACCTGGCTAGGTAACATCATCAGTGGCGACCTCCAAATGAAGCGAAGCTGTTGTCTCCTGCTTTCTATTTATATGTTTGTCCTGGATGGGGTTCCTGGGGTTTGTGGTTATGTCATTTCCTGTTCGTTTTCTGAGGGGTTGATAGATGGCATCTAGATCTATGTGATTGTTTATGGCGTTGTGGTTGGAGTGCCAGGCCTCTAGGAATTCTCTGGCATGTCTTTGCTTAGCCTGTCCCAGGATAGATGTGTTGTCCCAGTCGAAGTGGTGTTTTTTTTCCTCCGTGTGTAGGGCTATGAGGGAGAGAGGGTCGTGTCTTTTTGTGGCTAGCTGGTGTCCGTGTATCCTGGTGGCTAACTTTCTTCCTGTTTGTCCTACGTAGTGTTTGTGGCAGTCCTTGCATGGAATTTTGTAGATGACGTTGGTTTTGTCCATGGGTTGTACTGGGTCTTTTAAGTTTGTTAGTTTTTGTTTGAGAGTGTTGGTGGGTTTGTGTGCTACTAGGATTCCGAGGGGTCTCAGTAGTCTGGCTGTCATTTTGAAACTTCTTTGATGTATGGAAAGGTGGTTAGGGCCATAAACAATCACATAGATCTAGATACCATCTGTCAACCCCTCAGAAAACGAACAGGAAATGACATCACCACAAACCCCAGGAACCCCATCCAGGAGAAAGCTATAAATAGAAAGCAGGAGACAACAGCTTCGCTTCACCCGGAGGTCGCCACTGATGATGTTACCTAGCCAGGTAATGAAACGTCTGGATATCAAACCTATAGCTCAGCGAGCAAACCTACACCCATTAGTGATTATGTTGTGAATGTTTGTTAGAAATCTCCAGCAGCAGACCAAGCCAACAGCAGTGAGATGGGGAGCCAGTTGATGTTTTATGGTGTTGCTTGATGCAGAGCGGACTCTCCCCTCGTTTAACATCAATCTAAACCTTGGGAACAACCAACTCAGTTTGACATCTTGTGTATCTGGGCCTGTTCTCTAATTTCTCATTCCTTTCTCTCTGTGTTTTTGTCTGATCTGCTTTACTAATCACTGTTTTCTCAATGTCGCGCTCCAGTAATTAAACCAAAGTAAATCACATCCCTGGGACATTGATTGAATTTGTCTTGCAAACAGAAATGATTTGCATATGGGATTGGGAGCTTCGGTAGATGTAGGACCAATGAGACCAACAGAAAATTTCAACCATGAGAAATAGGAGCAGGGATAGTCCAGAGATAGTCCAGGGATAGGTCAGGGATAGGCCAGGGATAGGCCAAGGATAGGCCAGGAATAGGTCAGGGATAGGCCAGATAATAGGTCAGGGATAGGCCAGGGATAGGCCAAGGATAGGCCAGGAATAGGTCAGGGATAGGCCAGATAATAGGTCAGGGATAGGCCAGGGGTAGGCCAGGTGATAGGCCAGGGATAGGTCAGGGATAGGCCAGGTGATAGACCAAGGATAGGCCAAGAATAGGTCAGGGATAGGCCAGGGGTAAGCCAGGAATAGGTCAGGAATAGGCCAGGTAATAGGCCAGGGGTAGGCCAGGTGATAGGTCAGGGATAGGCCAGGAGTAGGCCAGGCATAGGTCAGGAATAGGCCAGATGATAGGCCAAGTAATAAACCAGGGATAAGCCAGAAATAGGTCAGGAATAGGCCAGGGATAACCCAGGGATAGGCCAGGTGATCTGTCAATCCTGCTCTCCCACCCAATAGGATCAGGACTGAGTTGCAACCACTTTCCTGCCCTAGGCCCATATCCCTTACATTGTCAAAGACAAATTATCTATCGATCTCCATCTTGAATATATTCATCATCTGAGCATCCTCAATCCTCTGGGAGAGAGGGTTCACAGCTCTCTGAGTGAAGACATTTCTCCCCATCTCTGTGTTAAAATGTTGACCCTTTATCCCGAGACTTTGATTCCTTGATCTAGACCCTGCAGCAGAGGGGAGTGAGTGGGTGGGGGTTGGGACAGGCCCTAACTGCGCTGCTGTCAAGCCCCCTGAGAATTTTATATCTTCCCAAAAACTAAAAGCAATCAGAGTTGAAGGGAGTCTGAATTTTGCTGTATGTAATACAGACTGGGTCTAATAGAAACCCGTTGCTAACTCCCAGCTGTTCTTTCTGCTGGTCAGTTATTCTTTGCACCAACTATATTGCTTTGAGTCACGTTTGGACATTAGTATCATCGTTTAAGGTTGAAGAAAGTCAGAATGGTTTGAGTAGTGCTGGCAGCTTCTGTGGTTTTCATGTATAGCTGTCTTCATCTTCTTTCCTGTTGTCAACTTTCAGTTATGGTGCAGTGACTATAAGTGATCCATTTCTATGCGCTTGGTGCAATTTAGTCATTCTACATTTTTCTGGGTGAAAGTCAATATCGTCCATGACAACAGTCAACATGTCTGCTATTTTTTTTTAATATTGCCATTGGCTGTCTCCTGAATGATGACTTCACTGTGAATGTGTGGTGAACACAGAGTATTTGCTAGCTCTGACACTGGCCTTGTTCTATGCTAGGATCAGGGAGAGAAATCCTGGGTCCCTGGTGCTTCTCCAGCCCTCACCATCCGATAGCACACACTGGGCAGTGGGCTACCTTTCAGCCATGGATTGTCCCCTCTATCGGATCTGGGAAAATAACTCGGAGCTGGCCCTGATTCAGTGATCTGATATTGCTTAGATCACCAGTGTCTTGAACACCCTTCTGCACAAACACCAACACTGAACGACAAGCTCTGAGAAAGGTGCCCCCGCTCTTCTGATCCTCTCCTGTCGTCTCTGCAGGAACATGCTTAAATTTTCTCTTGTTTCCCAAACATCAAAGAAAACAATAAAATTCTAACCGGACAGGACAGGATAAACACAAGAATGCTGTCCAGAACCAGGAGTCACAGTCGAATGTTCCAGGGGAAGCCATGTCGAACCGAGGTGAGGAGAAAGGCCTTCGCCCAGAGAGTGGGGAGCCTGGGCAATTCACTGCCATAGAAGGCGGAGGATCCAAAATATTGAACATTTTCAAGCAGGAGTTAGATATGGTTCTTAACAGCAAGGGGACCAAAGAGGTTGAGGGAAAAGTGAGAACAGGGTACTGAGCTCGGTACATGATGTGTACGTATGATCAGTGTACATGGGCGTACGGAATGATGTGTACGTATGATCAGCGTACATGGGTGTACGGAATGATGTGTACGTATGATCAGTGTACATGGGTGTACGGAATGATGTGTACGTATGATCAGCGTACATGGGTGTACGGAATGATGTGTACATATGATCAGCGTACATGGGTGTACGGAATGATGTGTACGTATGATCAGTGTACATGGGTGTACGGAATGTGGTGTAAGTATGATCAGTGTACATGGGGGTACAGAATGATGTGTACGTACAATTAGTGTACATGTGCGTACGGAATGATGTGTATGTATGATCAGTGTACATGGGCGTACGGAATGATGTGTACGTATGATCAGTGTACATGGGCATACGGAATGATGTGTACGTATGATCAGTTTACATGGGCATACGGAATGATGTGTACAAATGATCAGAGTACATCGGCATACGGAATGATGTGTACCCACAATTAATGTACATGGGTGTACGGAACGATGTGCACGTATGATCAGTGTACATGGGCGTACGGAATGATGTGTACGTATGACCAGTGTACTTGGACGTACGAAATGATGGGTACATACGATCAGTGTATATGGGTGTGTGGAATGATGTGTACATACGATCAGTGTACATGGGCATACGGAATGATGTGTATGTACGACCAGTGTACATGGGTGTACGGAATGAGGTGTAAGTATGATCAGTGTACATGGGTGTACAGAATGATGTGTACGTACAATTAGTGTACATGGGCATACGGAATGATGTGTATGTATGATCAGTGTACATGGGCATACGGAATTATGTGTATGTATGATTAGTGCACATGGGCGTACGGAATGATGTGTACATATGATCAGTGTACATGGGCGTACGGAATGATGTGTAAGTATGATCAGTGTACATGGGCGTACGGAATGATGTGCACGTACGATCAGAGTACATGCATGTACGGAATGATGTGTACATACAATCAGTGTACATGGGTGTATGGAATGATGTGTTGTATGAACAGAGTACATGGGCATACGGAATGATGTGTATGTAGAATCAGTGTCCATGGGTGTATGGAATGATGTGTACATATGATCAGTGTACATGGCCGTACGGAATGATGTGTATGTACGATCAGTGTACATGGGCGTATGGAATGATGTGTATGTACGATATGAGTACATGGGCATACGGAATGATGTGTACGTATGATCAGAGTACATGGGCGTACGGAATGATGTGTACGTATGATCAGAGTACATGGAGGTACTGAATGATGTGTACGTTTGAACAGAGTACATTGCCGTATGGAATGATGTGTACATATGATCAGTGTACATGGGCGTACGGAATGATGTGTACGTATGATCAGAGTACATGTGCGTACGGAATAGTGTGGACGTATGATCAGAGTACATGGGGGCAGGAATGATGTGTATGCATGATCATAGTACGTGGGCGTACGGAATGATGTGTACATATGATCAGTGTACATGTGTGTACGGAATGACGTGTACCTACGATCAGTGAACATGTGCGTATGGAATGATGTGTATGTACGATCAGTGTACATGAGCGTATGGAATGATGTGTATGTATGATCAGCGTACATGGGCGTACGGAATGATGTGTACGTATGATCAGTGTACATGGGCGTATGGAATGATGTGTACTTATGGGCAGAGTACATGGAGGTACGGAATGATGTGTACGTATGATCAGAGTACATGTGTGAACGGAATGATCTGTACGTACGATCAGTGTCCATGGACGTACGGAATGATGTGTACTTATGGGCAGAGTACATGGAGGTACGGAATGATGTGTAAGTATGATCAGTGTACATGGGCTTACGGAATGATGTGTACGTACGATCAGTGTACATGGGCGTACGGAATGATGTGTACGTATGATCAGTGTACATGGGCATACGGAATTATGTGTATGTATGATCAGTGCACATGGGCGTACGGAATGATGTGTACGTATGATCAGTGTACATGGGCGTACGGAATGATGTGCATATATAATCAGTGTACATGGGCGTACGGAATGATGTGTACATATGGGCAGAGTACATGGGCGTACGGAATGATGTGTACGTATGATCAGTGTACATGGGCGTACGGAATGATGTGTACGTATGATCAGAGTACATGTGTGAACGGAATGATCTGTACATACGATCAGTGTACGTGGGCGTACGGAATGATGTGTACATATGGGCAGAGTACATGTGCGTACGGAATGATGTGTATGCATGATTGGTGTACATGGACGTACGGAATGATGTGTACGTACGATTTGTGTACATGGGCGTACGGAATGATGTGTACATATGATCAGTGTAAATGGGCGTACGGAATGATGTATACCTACGATCAGTGTACATGAGCGTATGGAATGATGTGTACGTATGATCAGTGTACATGGGCGTACGGAATGATGTATACGTATGATCAGTGTACATGGGCGTACGGAATGATGTGTACGTACGATCAGAGTACATGGGCGTACGGAATGATGTGTACGTATGATCAGAGTACATGTGTGAACGGAATGATCCGTAAGTACGATCAGTGTACATGGACGTACAGAATGATCCGTATGCACGATCAGTGTACATGGGCGTACGGAATGATGTGTACGTATGGGCAGAGTACATGGAGGTACGGAATGATGTGTACGTATGATCAGTGTACGTGGGCGTATGGAATGATGTGTACGTATGATCAGTGTACATGGGTGTACGGAATGATGTGCATGTATAATCAGTGTACATGTGTGAACGGAATGATGTGTACGTATGATCAGAGTACATGTGTGAACGGAATGATCTGTACGTACGATCAGTGTACGTGGGCGTACGGAATGATGTGTACATATGGGCAGAGTACATGGGCGTACGGAATGATGTGTATGCATGATTGGTGTACATGGGCGTACGGAATGATGTGTACGTACGATTTGTGTACATGTGCGTACGGAATAGTGTGGACGTATAATCAGAGTACATGGGCGTCCGGAATGATGTGTATGTATGATCAGTGTACATGGGCGTACGGAATGATGTGTACGTATGATCAGTGTAAATGGTCGTACGGAATGATGTGTATGTATGATCAGTGTACATGGGCGTATGGAATGATGTGTACGTATGATCAGTGTACATGGACTTACGGAATGATGTGTACATATGATTAGAGTAAATGGGCATACGGAATGATGTGTACATATGATCAGTGTACATGGGCGTATGGAATGATGTGTACATATGATCAGAGTACATGGGCGTATGGAATGATGTGTACGTATGATCAGTGTACATGGGCGTACGGAATGAAGTGTACGTATGATCAGAGTACATGGGCGTACGGAATGATGTGTATGTATGATCAGTGTACGTGGGCGTACGGAATGATGTGTACGTATGGGCAGAGTACATTGCCGTACGGAATGATGTGTATGTATGATCAGTGTACGTGGGCGTACGGAATGATGTGTATGTATGATCAGTGTACATGGGCGTATGGAATGATGTGCACGTATGATCAGTGTACACGGGCGTACGGAATGATGTGCACATATGATTAGAGTAAATGGGCGTACGGAATGATGTGTACATATGATCAGAGTACATGGCCGTACGGAATGATGTGTACGTATGATCAGTGTACATGGGCGTAAGAAATGATGTGTACATATGATCAGAGAACATGGGCGTATGGAATGATGTGTACATATGATCAGAGAACATGGGCGTACTGAATGATGTGTACATATTATTCAGAGTACATGGGTGTACGGAATGATGTGTACGTATGATCAGTGTACATGGGTGTACGGAATGATGTGTACGTATGATCAGTGTACATGGGTGTACAGAATGATGTGTACGTATGATCAGTATACATGGGCGTACGGAATGATGTGTACGTATGGGCAGAGTACATGGGCGTCCGGTATGATGTGTATGCATGATCATAGTACATGGGCGTACGGAATGATGTGTACGTATGAACAGTGTACATGGGCGTACGGAATAGTGTGGACGTATGATCAGAGTACATGGGCGTCCGGAATGATGTGTATGCATGATCATAGTACATGGGCGTACGGAATGATGTGTACATACGATCAGTGTAAATGGGCGTACGGAATGATGTGTACATATGATCAG
>NW_025205605.1:6547-10703 GCF_004010195.1 Chiloscyllium plagiosum | reverse complement strand
AGTAAACACCGCCTACTGGACAGTAGACCCACCTACTGGACAGTAAACCCCGCCCACTGGACAGTAAACCCGCCTACTGGACAGTAAACACCGCTACTGGACAGTAAACCCCGCCTACAGGACAGTAAACCCGCCTACTGGACAGTAAACCTGCCTACTGGACAGTAAACCCCGCCTACAGGACAGTAAACCCGCCTACTGGACAGTAAACACCGCCTACTGGACAGTAAACACCACCTACTGGACAGTAAACCCGCCTACAGGACAGTAAACTCCGCCTATTGGACAGTAAACCCCACCTACTGGACAGTAAACCCGCCTACTGGACAGTAAACACCACCTACTGGACAGTACACACCGCCTACTGGACAGTAAACCCGCCTACAGGACAGTAAACACTGCCTACTGGACAGTAAACCCCGCCTACTGGACATAAAACCCCGCCTACTGGACTGTAAACACCACCTACTGGACAGTAAACCCGCCTACTGGACAGTAAACACCGCCTACTGGACAACAAAATCTGCCTACTGGACAGTAAACACCGCCTACTGGACAGTAAACACGCCTACTGGACAGTAAACACCGCCTACTGGACAGCAAACACCACCTACTGGACAGTAAACCCCACCTACTGGACAGTAAACCCCGCCTACTGGACAGTAAACACCGCCTGCGATAGGGTTAGGGTTAGGGTTAGGGTTAGGGTTAGGGTTAGGGACAATAAACCCCACCTACTGGACAACAAACACCACCTACTGGACAGTTAGCACCGCCTACTGGTGAATAAACCCCGCCTACTGGACAGCAAACCCCGCCTACAGGACAGTAAACCCGCCTACTGGACAGTAATCCCGCCTACTGGACAGTAAACCCGGCACACTAGACTATAAACACCACGTGCTGGACAATAAACCCCGCCTACTGAACAATAAACCCGGCCTACTGGACAGTAAAACCTGCCCACTTGATAGTAAACCCCACCTACTGGACAGTAAACACCACCTACTGGACGATAACTCCGCCTACTGGACAATAAACCCCACCTACTGGACAACAAACACCACCTACTGGACAGTTAGCACCGCCTACTGGCGAATAAACCCCGACTACTGGACAGTAATCCAGCCTACTGGACAGTAAACCCGCCTACTGGACAGTAAACACCGCCTACTGGACAGTAAACCCGCCTACTGGACAATAAATCCCACCTACTGGAGAGTAAGCACCGCCTACTGGCGAATAAACCCCGCCTACTGGACAGTAAACCCCGCCCACAGGACTATAAACACCACACGCTGGACAATAACCACCGCCTATTCAACAATAAACCCCGCCTACTGGACAGTAAACCCGCCTACTGGACAGTAAACACCGCCTACTGGACAGTAAACTCGCCTACTGGACAGTAAACCCGCCTTCTGGAGAGTAAGCACCGCCTACTGGAGAATAAACCCCGCCTACTGGACAGTAAACACGCCTACTGGACAGTAAACACTGCCTACTGGACAGTAAACCCGCCTACTGGACAGTAAACCCGCTTACTGGACAGTAAACTCCACCTACTGGACAGTAAACCCCACCTACTGGACAGTAAACCCCGCCTACTGGACAGTAAACACCACCTACTGGACAGTACACCTGCCTACTGGACAGTAAACACCGCCTACTGGACAGTAAACCCCGCCTACTGGACAGTAAACTCCACCTGCTGGACAGTAAACACCGCCTATTGGACAATAAACCCTGCCTACTGGACAGTAAACACCACCTACTGGACAGTAAACTCCACCTACTTGACAGTAAACCCCGCCTACTGGACAGTAAACCCCGCCTACTGGACAGTAAACCCCGCCTATTGGATAATAAACCCCACCTACTGGACAGTAAACACCACCTACTGGATAGTAAACCCCGCCTACTGGACAGTAAACCCCGCCTACTGGACAGTAAACCCTACCTACTGGACAATAAACCCCGCCTACTGGACAGTAAATCCCGCCTACTGGACAGTAAACCCGCCTACTGGACAGTAAACACCGCCTACTGGACAGTAAACCCCGCCTACTGGACAGTAAACCCCGCCTATTGGATAATAAACCCCACCTACTGGACAGTAAACACCACCTACTGGATAGTAAACCCCGCCTACTGGACAGTAAACCCCGCCTACTGGACAGTAAACCCTACCTACTGGACAATAAACCCCGCCTACTGGACAGTAAATCCCGCCTACTGGACAGTAAACACGCCTACTGGACAGTAAACACCGCCTACTGGACAGTAAACACGCCTACTGGACAATAAACACCGCCTACTGGACAGTAAACACCGCCTACTGGACAGTAAACACCACCTACTGGACAGTAAACCCGCCTACTGGACAGTAAACCCACCTACTGGACAGTAAACCCACCTACTGGACAGTAAACTCCACCTACTTGATAGTAAACCCCGCCTACTGGACAGTAAACCCCCCTTGAATATTGTAACCTCCTTACCTACTGCTCCTGGCCTATGTGAATGAACTTTACCCTTGCATGTGTATTTTTAAAGCAGATCTAGCACTTCCTCCTTAACCAACCTCTGATCATCTTGTACACTCTGAGGCAGTTGTCTGACTTCCCTTGTGCGTTTTGTTACTAGTCCAACAAAACTCTCCCAGGCTTGTCTGGTTTCCCTACATCTGGTTTTCTCCTAGCCCACCAACACTGTGATTTTGTGTGGTCTACTTTATTATAATGAAAACACTAGAGATTTTTAACTTCTTTGACCCCCTCAAGGGTTTCTTTTTTAGCCTGTGGTAAGTTCTCGTTACGATCTTCACTGAGATCGACCTGTCCCTTTCCCAGTGAGGATTTCTCTTTGCCCCAGTTTCTATCCCTCATGGACTGAGGTTGATTCTGGAAGCCAAACCAAGTTTTATGGACCAGCTCATAACCATCAGCCCCTTCAGCTGCTAACCTCGCTGTTTTAGCTCTCTGCTCTTCCACATGGGTTTGCACTACTTCAGTAGGTGAGTTTTTGAATTCCTCCAAAATAATTACCTCTCTAAGGGCATCATAGGTTTGCTCGATTTTTAAAGCTCTTATCCATCTATCGACATTACTCTGTTCGATCCTTTCAAATTGGTTTGACTAGGGTCCCTCCTTATATTCATGAAGCATTGTCTATCGGCTTCTGGTACAAGCTCATATGCACTTACAATGGCTTTTCCAACCTCCTCATACTCCCCAGATTCCCTCCTCTGATAAGTGATGTGAATACCTCACTCGCCCTACCTACAAGTTTCGTTTGGATCAGCAACACCCACAGTGCTACTGGCCACTGCAAACAAGATGAAAAAGGCTTCCACCTCCTTCTCATGAGATTTAGGCAATGCTCGAACATAAACAGTTTCTCACTGGGCTTCTGACAACCAGGAGCTTGCTCATCCTGACCCTCCTCCTCACTGAGCCTACCCTCAGCCTTTATCTCCAGCCTTTTAAGCTTACTTTCCTTTTTAAGTGTCAAGTTTCTGAAGTTCAAAAGCTCTGTCTTTTTCTCTCTCTTCTGCTAATAATCAGAGGGAAATTGAGAAACAAACTTGTAAGGAGATCTCAGCTATCTATAAGAATAATGGGGTGTTTATGGTATAGGATTTTAACTTTCCAAATATAGACTGGGACTGAGCCGAAAATGTGCTGCTGGAAAAAAGCAGCAGGTCAGGCAGCATCCTAGGAGCAGGAGAATCGACGTTTCGGGCATGAGGCTCATGCCCGAAACGTCGATTCTCCTGCTCCTGGGATGCTGCCCGACCTGCTGCGCTTTTCCAGCAACACATTTTCGGCTCTGATCTCCAGCATCTGCAGTCCTCACTTTCTCCTCAGAGACTGGGACGGCCATAGTGTTAAGGGTTTAGAGGGGGAGGAATTTGTTAAGGGCATACAAGACAATTTTCTGATTTAGTATGTGGATGTACCTATTAGAGAAGGTGCAAAACTTGACCTACTCTTGGGAAATAAGGCAGGGCAGGTGACTGAGGTGTAAATGGGGGAGCACTTTGGGGCCAGCGACCATAATTCTATTAGATTTAAAATAGTGATAGAAAAGGATAGACCAGATCTAAAAGTTGAAGTTCTAAATTGGAGAAAGGCCAATTTTGACGGTATTAGGC
>NW_025205605.1:3661-6358 GCF_004010195.1 Chiloscyllium plagiosum | reverse complement strand
TATTTTGCATCAGTATTTACTGTGGAAAAGGATATGGAAGATTTCGACTGTAGGGAAATAGATGGTGACATCTTGCAAAATGTCCAGAGGAAGCGATGGAGGCTGGTACAATTATCACCAATTAAAAGGCATCTGGATGGATATATGAATAGGAAGCGTTTAGATGAATATGGGCTAAATGCTGGCAAATGGGTCTAGATTGCAGTAGGATATCTGATTGGCATGGATGAGTTGGACTGAGGGGTCTGTTTCTGTGATGGATATCTCTCTCTGACTCTAATTACTGTATTTTTTTTATTATTTATGAATAGCATAGTTATTATTCATTATTTACTCTGCATATATTTATGATTTATTGTAACTGTCATTACTTGCTATTTACTACACATTTATTCACTCATTTACTATTATTTGCTGTGTATTTATTTACTCATTATTTATTATTTAACATTTTAATGATGATTGCTCATTATTTAGTATTTATTGATTTGTTAGTTAATTATTTACAAATATTAATGAGCACTGTTTGTTATTTACTACAATTTATTATTCCTTAGTTATTATGTATGATATATTTGATTGTTTATTTTATCCTGTTTATTATTTACTCTTGTTAATGAACATAACGCATTTGCTGTCCATTTATTTTGCGTTGTATTAATGATAATTATTTGTTATTTACTGTATATTTATTTACTAATTATTTACTGTTAATTATCATCATTCATAGTACAATCAATGTTTATTATTTACCATTATTAATGATCATAATTCATTGGCTGCTTCTTTATTATTTAATGATATTAATGATTTTTATTCATGCACTGTATTTTTATTGTTTATTATTTAATGTTATTAATGATCTTTATTCATTGATGTTTTTTATTGTTTATTATTTATTGTTATTATTGGTCTTTGTTCATTTTCAATATTTTAATTGTTTATTATTTATTGTTATTAATGATCGTTACTCATTTACTCTATTTTCACTGTTCATTGTTTACTGTTATTAATGATCTTTATTCATTTTCTGTATTTTAATTGTGTATTATTTACCATTATTAATGATCTTTATTCATTTACTATATTTATTGTTTATTATTTACTGGTATTAATGATTGTTATTCATTTTCTGTATTTTAATTGTGTATTATTAATGTAATTAATTATCTTTATTCATTTACTGTATATTTATTGTTTATTATTTACTGGTATTAATGATCTTTATTCATTTTCTGTATTTTAATTGTGTATTATTTAATGTACTTAATGATCTTTATTCATTTACTGTATACTTATTGTTTATTATTTACTGGTATTAATGATCTTTATTCATTTTCTGTATTTTAATTGTGTATTATTTAATGTCATTAATGATCTTTATTCATTTACTGTATATTTATTGTTTATTATTTACTGGTATTAATGATCTTTATTAATTTTCTGTATTTTAATTGTGTATTATTTAATGTCATTAATGATCTTTATTCATTTACTGTATTATTTAATGTCATTAATGATCTTTATTCATTTACTGTATATTTATTGTTTATTATTTACTGTCATTAATGATCTTTATTCATTTTCTGTATTTTAATTGTGTATTATTTACTGTCATTAATGATCTTTATTCACTTACTCTATATTTATTGTTGATTATTTAGTTATTAGTGATCTTTATTCATTCTCTGTATTTTAATTGTGTATTATTTACTGTCATTAATGATCTTTATTCACTTACTGTATATTTATTGTTGATTATTTACTGTTATGGATGATCTGTATTCATTGACAATTTTTATTGATTAGTTACTGTTATTAACGGTCTTTATTCACTAGTTATTGATTATTATTGACCGTTATTTGTGATTTTTATTCATTGCTTATTGTTTCCTTTGTTAATGAGTTTCGCTCATTTTTATTAGTGACTGTTATTAATGGTTTTCATTCATTTACCGAATGTTTATTACTATTTGATGTTTTTAATGATCTTTATTCATTGATGGGACTTTTTGTTTAGTTTTATTTTATTCATTGGCGGTTTTTCCCTGTGACCCCTGACCCCTGACCCCGTCTGAGCGCGGGAAAAGGGTGGTCATGAAGAAAACCAACCAGAGGGAGCTCGGATTGTAATTCCGCCCTTTTTAAATCCTGAGGGGAAACAGAAACAGAAGAAAGTGAGTAAATCAAAGTTTTTAAAAAAATAAATTTTTCTCTTACACACGTTCTCTTCCGGTTGAACCTTCCTCGGATTGTAATTCCGCCCTTTTTAAATCCTGAGGGGAAACAGAAACAGAAGAAAGTGAGTAAATCAAAGTTTTTAAAAAAAATAAATTTTTCTCTTACACACGTTCTCTTCCGGTTGAACCTTCCCCCCCCTTGACTTCCGTTTCTGGTCCCGCTCGTCTCCCACGTGATCCTCCCCGTGTGTGCGCGTGCGCGTGAGTCCCCCCCCGCTGGATGAGAGGAGAAGGGGCGGGGCACGTCGTCGATTTCCGGTTCGGGTCCCGCCCAGCCGCCGCCGTGAGCGGGTTGTTGATTTCCGGTTCCGGTCTCTCTGCAAACCTCCCCCAGTCACGTGGTGCCGGCGGGTAGCAGCGGGAGCGGAACAGTTCCGGGCAGAGCGGCCGCTGTCCTGTCGTTCAGCGGGTTCTGGGGTAGTGGGGGGAGAGGTGAGGGTTCATTGTCCCTGAGGGG
>NW_025205605.1:0-3034 GCF_004010195.1 Chiloscyllium plagiosum | reverse complement strand
GTGTTTGTGGGGAGGGGGGGCTCGTCTGGGATTGAGTGTCCTCTGTCAGCTGACCAGGTGCTGAGAGCCTGGGCGGATAAGAACCAGGGGTGGTTGGGTAGATCAGAGGGGGGCAGTAGATCGTTGGGAACCCAGGCAGAGAGGGATCAGAGGTCTTTGGGGGCCCAGGCAGAGAGAGACCGACAGGCCTTTGGTCTACAGCTAAGGAGCAAAGGGCAGGTTTCATCACCAGTGAAAGGAGCTGGGAGCAGTCACCCACGTGGTGCCCAGTGTTACCCTTCTGACGCTGCTGCAGCCCCACCCCTGTGCTCCTGAGGTGAGGCAGCGCTCCCCCAGCCTCCTGTCACCCCTGCTGCTGAGCCGGACGGCCCACACGTTCTTGGCACGCGGTTAGCCTGCCCATCCAACTGCGGATACGAGGGGCGGGGGGGGCGTCCCCTGAATAGGGAAACATGGCGAGCTCCGACGTCCTGGAATACAACGATATCTACCAGGAGCTGAAAGGAATAATGGTGTGTACTCGGGCGACGGGCAGGGGGTTGCTGGGGAGGAGGCCTGAACTGCGGGACTGTGCGGGGGTGAACGTCTCTCTTGGCGCGGGGAGGGGTTGGTGGAAGGTACAGGGTCGGAGGCAATTGAGACCGGGGGGCTGTGGCAAAATATTGGATTTTCGGTGTTCGTTCTCGGTGTGTGGGCATCACCGACCGCTCCAACGTTTGTTGCCCAAGTAGGAGTCAACCAGATTTCTGTGGGACTGGACTCGGGTAGGTACGGTCGACAGATTTCTCTCCCTTAAGGAGACGGGTGAACCAGATGGGAGTTCACAAACCATCGACAAACGATTGGTAGTTACTTCCTGGCAGCTTGATGCCGCCCTCTTTGTTTTTTTAATAGATTTCCCAATCCCATGGTGTGCCATGGCAGGATTTGAACCCAGGTCCCCAGAACATTACCTGGGTCTCCCGATGAAGGGCTCCAGCCCGAAATGTCGATTTTTTTTTTGTTTTCCCTGCACCTCAGATGCTGCCTGACCTGCTGTGCTTCTCCAGCACCACTCTGGTGTGCCATGGCAGGATTTGAACCCAGGTCCCCAGAACATTACCTGGGTCTCCCGATGAAGGGCTCCAGCCCGAAACGTCGATTTTTTTTTTTCCCTGCTCCTCAGATGCTGCCTGACCTGCTGTGCTTCTCCAGCACCACTCTAATCTTGACTCTGGAATAATTGCCTAGCGACACACAGAGAGTAGTGGTGGTGGGAGCAGAGTCATTGGGGACATTTAAGCGACTGCTGGACAGGCGCATGGAGAGCAGTGAGTCGAGGGGTGCGTAGGTTAAGTTACTATATTTTACATTAGGATTAAATCTCGGCACAACATCGTGGGCCGAAGGGCCTGTTCTGTGATGTAGTTATCTATGTTCTATGATAATGTCATTAGGCCATCGCCTCCCGTTAAATGGGGGATGGGGTCACATCTGTCCTGGGAGTAATGGAAAGGTGCCTGTGTGGAAAAGTTGCACGTTAACCTCCTGATCTCCCTCGGGGGATGGTAAGCCCCTCGATTCGACCCCCCCTTCCGCCCCCCGAGCCCTCTCAGCTTGACCACCCTTCCCAAGAGGGTCCAACCTGAGATCATGGAGCAGTACATCATGGAAACAGGCCCTTCGGTCCACCCTGTCCATGCTGACCCAGGTATCCCAACCCAATCTAGTCCCACCTGCCAGCGCCCGGCCCATATTCCTCCAAACCCTTCCTATTCATATCCCCATCCAAATGCCTCTTCAATGTTGCAATTGTACCAGCCTCCACCACTTCCTCTGGCAGCTCATTCAACACACGTACCTCCCTCTGGGTGAAAAAGTTGCCCCGAGATCTCTTTTCCCATCTCATCTACAACTTCTAGTTTTAGATTATAGATTAGATTCCCTACAGTGTGGAAACAGGCCCTTCAGCCCACTCTGACTAATGGACCTAACACCGTGGGCAATTTAGCATGGCCAATTCACCTGACCTGCACATCTTTGGACTGTGGGAGGAAACCCACGCAGACACGGGGAGAACGTGCAAACTCCACACAGACAGTTGCCCGAGGCTGGAATTGAACCCTGGTGCTGTGAGGCAGCAGTGCTAACCACCGAGCCACTGTGCCCCCTGAGGAAAAGTCCTTGTCAATTTATCCTTTTTACGCACCTCATGATGTCATAAGTCTTTATAAGGCCACCTCTTAGCTCCAGGGAACACAGCCCCAGCCTGTTCAGCCTCTCCCTATAGCTCGAACCCGGGCAGCAGCCTTGTAAATCTTTTCTGAACCCTTTCAAATTTCACAACATCCTTCCTTTAGCAGGGAGACTAGAATTGAAAGCAGTCTTCCAAAGGTGGTCTATCCAGTGTCCTGTACAGCTGCAACATGATCTCCCAACCCCTGGACTCAATGCTGTGACCAATAGCATCCCAAATGCTGCCTTCACTATCCTGTCAGTAGTCTCTCAGCCCCTGGTCGTGTGGCTGAGGGTGGGGATCTCGGGTTTGTGAACAGAAGTCTGTTTGAGCCGCTGACCTCTCGTTGCAGATTGACGGCCGTCTGCGACTCAGCCACCACACCATCGTCTTTAAGAACAGCAAGACTGGGAAAGTGGACAGTGTACAAGCCTCAGATGTCAGTGATGGAGTGTGGCGTCGAGTGGCCAGGGGCTACGGCATCAGGCTACAACTGAAAAACGGCAACCTCTGCAAGTTTGATGGATTCCGGGAAGGGGTGAGTGTAGACAGAGAGACCGGGCCTGGCGCTCTCGTAAAGGAGTGTCTAACTATTCCTCCCCCCCCCCCCCCCCACCCCCCGCCACGGACAGGGCAGCACTAGAATTCTGTCTGACAACTCATTTTCACCCAACCCATCGCACCTACCTCCAAGATGATCTCTTCTCGTCACGTTCCATCTACCCCACTCTCTCCCTCACCCACTCACGAGGTGAAGTGTCCATTATCCCTCAGCTCCCTCACAGTGTCTAACTGAGGGATATAGAGACCGGAACTGTG
>NW_025205604.1:0-10702 GCF_004010195.1 Chiloscyllium plagiosum | reverse complement strand
CGCTAACCTGGGTGGGAACATTACAGCAGGTTGTCAAAGTGTTGCTGCTGATGCTCAGGTTCTGAGTGGGATCACATCTGGACTAACATGTACAGATTTAGTCTCCTCACTGAAGACAGGTTCGTGTTACTTTGGAAGCAGCTCAGAGATGGTTCCCTCAAATGATTCCTGCAATGAAAGCGTTACCTTATAAGGATGATCCAATAACAATTGGATTTTCCAAGAATGAAAGATGATCTTTTTTTTGGAACGAGTCAGCAAGAATAGTCAATTACACCAATAATAGAGGAACCCATTCGTTTTCTCCAGCGTGTTACACGGGAACAGAAGGATATTCAGGCCTTCGACTCTGTTACATCGGAACAGGATGAGTAATTTCTTCTCCTGGCCACTTATAGCCAGTAACAAGGTGAGGCCAATCCGTCCCTCTGCCCTGTAACACTGCTCCCAGAGTAGACCAAGCAGCACCAGTAACCTTTGAAACAGCAACAGGATCAGTTCACTCAGCCTCCTCAAGTCTGTAACACAGGAAATGGAAGAAGTTACAAATGACTGCAGATTGGTATAATGGATTCAGAGAAAGCCATTCAGGCTCGTGAGCCTCTTGCACGAGAGCTGGAGAGAATAGGAAGCTAATTATGACATGTCATGGGAAAAAAGGAATCAGGTTAGGCACGTGGCTGTTGTATGGGAACAGAAGAAATCAATAACTCTCTCAATCACATTTCAGGGATGCAGGAGGTAAAAATTCAATGTCTGGAGCGTTGTTTCGACGAATGTGAGGAGATGGCTCAGCCACTCAACCTGTTACATAGCACCAGAAAGATTCCATAAGCCCTGCAATTTCTTACATATCAACAGGAGGACGACAAGAAGATCGTGAACCCCTTACTGAGGAACAGGAACAGGTTATTTAGGCCACTGAGTCTGTAATGTTGGAACACGAGGAAGATTTTCAGACGATGGAGTGTGTAAACCAGGATCATAATGTGTTTATGCAGTCTCTCCTGCCTCTTACACGGAAAATGAAGCCGATCTTTTAAAGTCTTGTGGCATTTAGACTGGAATAAACTAGGTATGCAGACGCTATCAAAAGGGGAAAACTAAGAATAATCATATTCACTCGGAAATAAATAGTAGTGAGCAAACGACTGATATTTAAGGAAGATTCTTAAATTCTATTATTAAAGAATTAAGTATACAAGATTTGGTAATTCAAAATACAATCCATTCGGCATCAGCATGGTTTCCTGAAGGATCGTTTTTGAATTTTGGACTCGAGTTCTTTAAATATGTGTCAAACAAAGCAAATAATGCCGATTCTGGAGATGGAAAGTAAGAGCACATTTAGAGTCCTTCACTCGCTTTGACAGAGGATTGATGAGCCAACAAATGGACAAGATGGATAATGAAGTCGTTTTCTGATCAACAAGTATTGGGGTGCCATAGCTTTCTGTTTAGAGGCTCGAATGGTTTGCAATCATTGCTACTTAATGGAGAAGAGGATAGCAAACAATATCACCACATTTTCAGCTGTCACTAAAGTAGTTGGAAATTTAGTATGTAATGAAGATATTGCAATGTATGAATGACAAAGGAGGGCTTTGTTGATTGCGTTAATATTTCACAGGTGAAATTATGATTTTATTCATTTTCTTTAGCAGAATAGAGAGACAACTTATTATTTAAATGGAAGGAAACTTCATAGTCCTTAGGTGCAGAGCAATCTAGTGTCATCATATGCTATTACACCAGATACTGAGAAAGGCAAGTGAAATTTCACTGATTATTTCTAAAAGAATAGAGTCTATAAGTAGGCAAGAGTTGCTGTAACTAAGCACGGCATTAGTGAGACCACAACTGGAGTACTGAGCTCGGTTTTGATGCCCTGACAGCCAGAGAGATGGACTGCAAGTTCATTTGAAGCAGTTCAGAAGAGATTCACCTGACTGTTTCCAGAGATGAGGAGTCAGTCTTATGAAAAGTGATTGAGCGGTTCAGTCTGATATTCTTTGGAAAGGGAAAGAATGATAGAAGATCTCAGTGAGATTTGTAAGGTGCTGAAGGTGATTGACAATGTAATTGTGGACATTTCCACATGTGGGGCAATCTAAAATAACAAGTTTTAATACAAGACAGGACAGATTTAAACCGGGGTGATGAGAACTTCCTTCTCTCAAATGGTTTTAAATCTGTTTGATTCATGACAGCATATTGCATTGGATGCAGGAATTATTCAGCGAATGAAGGGCAGGAAAATGGAATTGCGGCAGGTCTGACATCAATCATGATTGCTAAGAATGACGGAACAAGGTCCAGGGGCTGAATTCGCTAACGATGTCGCTGATTCTTATTCTACCCTTCAAATCTGCTGCACAGCAATGGAGGAGGACTCCTTATCAAACAGCAAGAAAACACTGGAAGAAATTTGTCATAATCATTTTGGCAGCACGTAACTAGGGGAGTGAAATAATGCCCAGTGCTGGGTTCTCAGCTATGGACAGTCGATATCAATGTTTTGGAGGCATAGGACAAATGTAATGTAACTACGTTTGGAGATGATACTAAGGTAAGCAAGAAATTAAATTATCAACAGAAGGTAGAAATACTGTAATTGGGCATAAAAAGATAACCCCAATGGATAATCGTTTCACAGGTGGGATATAACGTTTTTCATGAGCTTCAACGTTTTTCAGAAAGAACGTTAATTCAATGTACTTCATGGAATAGCGTGTATTGGATGATTCACTCTGACCCGTTAAGACAATGGTAACGGTGCTCCATGTCCCTGATGATCTGCTCCCTGATGTTGCCAGTAACTCTATTGCTCTCAGGAATCACGGAATATCTTGATGTTGTTGTTTGGCGGTGGAGAGTAGTGAGACCGAGGATATTTTTAACCGTGTATCAAGGAGATGAAGTCAATCCGAGACATCATACTTTATTGCTACGTGGAGATGCGAAGATGCTCCTGAATGATGAAGCTGTGATTGCTGCCAGGACAGTAGGCATTCACAATCGTTATGTATTGTGCCTTTTCACACTGCAACATTCTTTTTCCAGATCTTTCCTCCAATTTCCTCACCTCTCCCCATTGATATAGGGACCTGGTAGAGCCATGTACACCGTTGAGAACCCCAACATGTTGAGAAAGCAAGGATTCAACCGGAAGCTCCCGCCTGAGGGAGAAACAACGTATTCCCCTCATCCAACATATATCCAGTGTCACCAAATGGTGAGAAGGATATGTCACCCACTCCTGCATAGAAATCTATATATCCTGGAAGCTGAATGAAACGGAGACCCTAACAGACAATGGCAGCACTGTCCTACCCCTGAGTGAAGTTGAAGGTTGTTTTGACGGAGGTGACACCGCTCTATGACCAGTCCATTGTTCAATCAGGATCCCCTCACACTCTGTTCCTAGGTTAAGGGTCGCTTGGATGACTGTTCTTGGGAAACTCGGTGTGGATCCGGCAGATCCCTTTCCCCAGACACACTCACTCCGTGGGTTCAGAATTTGTAGTCTCTGCAGCCTCTGTTCCATTATCTGTACACGTTGCAGACTCAGAGGCAGTAACTATAGTTCCCAAGCTCCATCCAGAATTGGGTCATCAAATCGGAATAGATGTTGGTGTACAGGAATGGAGGTAGGAGTATGAGCAGATAATTACCATCATTTCGGCAGAAGTTCACAGTTCAGGTTTGAAATAGCAGGTTGAACGATCCAGTGAAGTATGTTCTGGAGATATAGTCGCTAAAATTAGAAATGATCAGGGTATGGCATTAAGAATCCACTCATGGAAAAGCGATCACCACAGTTGTGATTCGTCATCTTCAGTCTCAGATATTGGCAAGAGATGATTTGGAATCAGAGGAAGCAAATGGAGTTCGTAACTAGAACAAAAGACATAGAACACATGATCCAAAAAAAGTAAACAAATAGGACAATGATATGTGCATCAAGGTTCCCTGTTGAAGCTGCTTTGGTCAACAAAGAGACCACTAAGGACAGTGCCAGAAGCAAACAGGGTGGGTGTGATTCAACAGGTTCACTGATGCATATTAGCAATAGCTTTTGGGGTGGATATCTTTTTTCAGAATTTCAGCAGGAACAATAACAATGGCAAGGATAGTCGAGTAAATGAAAAGAACTGCAATCCTCATTCTTTTTAGTAACAACAACTGAACATTCAGACTTACCAGGGACACCAACGATTGCCAGGAGAGAATAATAAAAGTTTTGAAGAATAGAAAGTGCAAATACGATTCTCCGTGATAATGGCATCTCATCGTAATATGTGGAAAGATACCAAACATACCAGGAAAAACTCCTATCGATTGTTCTATCATTCCTGTATATTGTTCTCAGATCCTGATACATTGTTGTAACATTCCAGTCTATGGTTCTCATATTCTGATCCATTGTTGGAACAGTCTAGTCTAATGTTATAGATTCTGATCTCCTCCTTCTCTCTCTGGAACTTCTGCTTCCTGTTAGTGCAGTCGGTGATGCTCCCAATCATACTATGGCATAGCACATATAATGGGAACCATTTATCAGGAAAAGGTTAAAACCCTCCACTGCGATAATTAAAACCCATGGAGACTAACATTAATCACAGTAATTGAATAAACACGTTCAGTTAACGCCTTTCTTACATCACCTTTCATATCACAATAAATGCGAATAATTTCTCGTTCATTAGATCATTGAATATATTTAAGACTAAGATCGATATGTTCTTGAACATCAAGGGTGTTCAAGGGTTACAGGGAGAAAGAGGGGGCATGTGAATGATAAACAAATCAGACATGATTGAATGGTGGTTCTCACCCGGTGGACTGAATGGTCTAATCTATGCTCCTATGTCTTATGGTCTTGTTATGGCCTTATGGTCTATGGAATGGAGGAGGATTGCTGACAGATAGACCATATCTTCTATTTTTTGTAATTTTTCTCCTTAAATGCGTCCGACACTGTTTGTCAAAGAGGACAGTAGTAAAATAACAAGCAATACTGTTGTGTAGGTTTCCAGAGACGATGAAGCCGGGTAGCAATTTTCTTTGCCCATTGGCTTTTTGTACGCTGCTCCTATTTTTCAGTGCTCTGTTATTAAATCTGTTCATACTCTTGTGACCTTATTCATAAAATTGAGACTGATGCTCATAAAGCGGCAGGAGAAACAATTTTGATCCCATATGCCTGTTAGGCAGAGATAGGACGAAGACATATGCGAACTCCAGACAGACATTCGCCCTTGGCTTGAATTGAAGCCAAGTCCCTGGTGCTATATCACCGCAGAGTTAACCACTGAGCCACCATGCAGTCTCATGTAGCCCATTCGAACCCCGTCTGATATTTGCTTCGGTAACCTTAGTAAGCTTCCTTCTTCCTTATGACTAGATACTGTACAATCCTTAGATCCTTGTTAAAGGTCTTGCTGAAATCCATGTCGACAACATTGACCTCTCTACCCTCATCTGTCTCTTGGCCACCTGTTCGAAGAGTAAATCAGGTTTGTGAGACACGATTTTCCACTCAAAAAGCCATGCTGACTGTCTCTAGTTAGCTCTTCTGTTTTCAAATGCATGTCGCACATTTCTCTCAGAATCTACTCTAACAACTAAGCCATCACAGGTCTCACTGTTCTGTAGATTCCTAACTGTTACATTGTCTCCCCTCCAGTCTTGCCGCACTCACCATTTTTGACAATGCGAATCTCTCGGTTAGGGGCCCTGTAATACATTCCATGGCTTCCACAATATCCTGGAGTAGACCGAATGAGTTATGTAGGATAGATCTACCTTTATTCCTTTAAGATTTTAGCGCCTCAGGCGACTGACTGTGTGGAGTTTGCACGTTCTCCACGTGTCTGCGTGGGTTTCCTCCGGGTGCTCCGGTTTCCTCCCACCATCCAAAGATGTGCAGGGTCAGGTGAATTGGCCATACTAAATTGCCCGTAGTGTTAGGTAAGGGGTAAATGTAGGGGTATGGGTGGGTTTCGCTTCGGCGGGTCGGTGTGGACTTGTTGAGCCGAAGGGCCTGTTTCCACACTGTAATGTAATCTAATCTAATCACCTTAACGTTTCTGTTGAGGTTTCTTTCCAAGATTTCACTATTTATTTCTCCAAGTTCCCATATATTTCTCCAAAGTAAATGCTGACAGTAGGTTTTTTTGGTAACATATCTCACCCATCTCCTCTGGTTGCACGTCCAGACGACGTCATTGAATTTTAAGGGACCTCATTCTCTCCAAAAGTTACTCTTTAACCCTTATTGACAACTTTCTTCAACCTTCTGAAAATTGAAATAAATCACATTCTCCTACCATCACACCCTTCCATCATCCTTACCTATTCTGCAATTGATATTCACACTAACAAGTATAATCCTACTGCCTCAAAAACAAATTGTCTTCCACAAAACGGAGCTCCCAATGTTCATAATGTTCCAGTTATTGTCTATTGCCGTATCTATAATAATACATTCCAGCGTTCCCTACTTGCTATCTGGCTAGCACCTTTTGATTTCAGATTGACTGCACAAAGGGTTTTGTGTAGCTCACAGTGTCTGCAAGTAATGAGGAAGACAAATCAAATGCTGGCATTTACTAACAAGTGAATGTCGTCAAACAACAGGGAGGTCTTGTATTAAACGATGCGAGGTACAAATCAGAGGATACCTAGAATATTATGAACAGTATGAGTGCCAGTACGAAAGATACTCTTCCATTGGATGCAGTCCAGAGAAAGTTCATTCTGATGATCTTGAGAATAGATGGATTTTCTCGTCAGAAGAGGTGGAGTGATTGAGATTGACCACATTGGCATTTAGGAGAATGAGAAAGAAATTGGATGAAATATCTAAGACTCTGAGGGCTTTGATAGGGTAGATGCTGAAAAATTAGAAAATAGAACAATACACAACAGCAATAGGTCCATCAGTCCACGATGGCTGTGCTGACCATAATGCTATTCCTAAACAATACCATCTGCTTGCACATGGTCCATCTCCCTATATCTCCGCTTGTTCACCTGCCTGTCTAAATGCCAATTAAATTATCACTCACATTTCTGATTCTACCACCTCACTTCACACCTTCCAAACTCATTGTAAAGAAAACACTTGCTTCTTACATCTCATTTAATTTTTTCTCTTCTCTCTTTAATACTATGCACCTTTGTATTTGATACTTGTAAGCGAGAAAAGGGAGTTCGACTATCTACATTGTCATTGCACTTCCTATTTTTATATGCTTGTACCCTTCAGCCATTCAGCCTCTGACACTCCAGCAAAACAGCCTAAGTTTGTTTACATTTGCCTTGTAGCTAACAGACTCTTAAAAGACCTAACAGAGACAATATGTTCATAATCCGCTTTTATCAACTTCGAAAATTATCCCCATTCATCCTGTCATGAGGCAATGAGAACTGCACACAGTACTCCAAATGTGGCCACATCAAAGTTTCATACAGTTACAACATGACATGTAAACCTCTGCACTCAGTCCTGCGACTGATAAGGAAAAATATATTTTGTGCTTTCTTTCTCATCTTAACCACGTGTATTGCCACTTGCAGGCAGCTATGGATATATATCGAGATCCCTTTGTACATCAATTCCCTCCTAATATGCTAATTTCTTGCATACCTCATAATGGGTTATTCAAAAAAACAGTGACACACACATTCTCTGAATTCTGCTTCGAATATCACTCCTGCCTGTGTGATTGCCCCAGACTATACGAATATTGAAGTTTCCCAAACTATCTTAATATCTTTGTTAAAATAGCCAATAAATTCCTCTTTCATGAAATGATGAGCAATTAATGCTGTAAGATATCCTAAAACTGTATTGCGGCTTGTGTCCTTGGCAAGTAGCAGACAGAATTTACATTCATACTGACTCTACTTCATGATCTGAGGCCAACTACTTTAACTGTAATGCCTTTGTTATCCATTGCTGTCAGGTTTATGCATCCTGCTTTTCCTTTCTGCCAATGTCTCCGCAATCTTATGCACGACTGAATATTTATGTTCCACTTTTTGTCCACCCTCTAACCAATTATTTCCGGCGACTAAATCTCATTTATCTCTGGGTCTCAAACCCTTCTATCTTAGTTCAGATACTTCGTACATTCCAAAAAAAGCATAATTTACTCTTTCACGCAATTTGCTGTCACAGACCTATTTGCAATGTGAAATTTAGTTGAACGCTGTCCAATCCTATTCCTTTCTGCTTGTCTTCAGCCACACCCTCGTGCTGTTTCAATGCTTCACATCTTTTTCTTTGGACTTTGAAAGCTCCTTTCACCTGAATCCTGTCCCTGCATCCTGTCTGTC
Organism: Chiloscyllium plagiosum; assembly: GCF_004010195.1. Lineage (NCBI taxonomy): Eukaryota > Metazoa > Chordata > Chondrichthyes > Orectolobiformes > Hemiscylliidae > Chiloscyllium > Chiloscyllium plagiosum. The sequence goes on along the minus strand of NW_025205604.1, from coordinate 2,356 downwards.
AGTTTAAAGTCTTGTCTATGACCCTACCGACATGATTGGCCAGCACGGTTCCGGTGGGGCCATCCGAATGGAGGTTTTTTGAAAAAAATCAGTGTCGGGTGAGAGTGAACCTGGCTGACCATCCGTTTTTGTCCAGCCCTGCTGCTCTTGAACTGAGTGGCTTGTTCTGCCATTTCAGAGGGTAATTCAGAAGCAAACACTCTGCTGTGGGCATGCCATGCAGACCACATGAGGATGGCAAACATCCTTCTCGAAAGAACAAGTGTTTGGGTTTTTTGTACATCAGCAACCGTTTCATACTCACTTGTGGATTGTTAATGAATATTTTAAAAGTAATTGGTTTCAAATTCCACCATTTATGATGATTGTCTTCAAACCTGTATCCCATGAACATTAACTGAAATTTCGAATATATGCTCGAGCAATTATACCATTAGTCCAGCACTTAGCATGCTCACAGATTGCTCATCCCTGAACACTGATATTAGTGCATCATGAATCAAAACTGATTGTTCCTTCACAATAGTTCGAACCTGAAATCTTCCTTTACTCTGGTATTACCACTCAGTATCTCTCAATGTGCTATCCCTCATTGTGTTGTCGAAATGCTGCCTCTGTCAACGCCTCTCGCTCTTACAGCTACTCTAGATCCTGAGCGAATGGAACTTTCTGCTCCAGAGAGACGCAACAGCAGAGGCCAGGAATGGATACTGGGAATGTCCAGATGTCTGTGGGACTCAGTCCCATTCAATCTGTGCAATCCTCACTGCATTAGTTTAATTTCTCATTTTGTCTATTTCTCTGTCTCCCATAGGTACTCGTGAAGTTCCTGACTCAATACACTTCTCAACTGCTGGGTGTCTCGTCTCTCATTTCATTGAAGATGATCGGTGAGACAGACAAGTGGTATGGAGATCTGGAGGCCTCAATAAATCCTGCAGCGAAGGTACAACACTCATAGTGCACAGAACAGAGAGCAATGATAGGGTTCTAACCTTCAGCTAACAAAACATGATATAGATACAGTGCTGCACTTTACAGATGCACGCCGGTCTCAATCACTGCCCCTATTTTATGTTTTGTTGTACTAATTCAGCATAGGGAGTTCACAGTAATCCTTTTAGGCATGTGATGCCTTCGGGAGCATCAGTACAACAGAGGTGAAAACAGGCCTCTCACGAGAGAGTGGCAATGCTGCCTGCAATCTTTATTTTCTATGTTGACTCGCCAATACGACCTATGTCCCATCTCGGAAACCAATGTCTTCAATATCTTTTAACTCCTGTAACAGATCGTGTCCCTAGCCTCCTCCCTTCCATATCGTCCCTACATCTATTTGCATTCCAGTCTAACTTACCTGGCGCTGCAACTTGTATTTGTCGCGACAACATGCCTTATCTCAGTACTCTCTTCCTCCAATAACTGGAGACTGAATAATGCGAAACAGAAACAACTCATCTAACTCGTCCATGTTGACCATAATTCCTCAACGAAACCAGTCACGTTTGCCTGTTTTTGACCCATATGCCTTCAAACTTTCTCCTCTCCATGTATACGTCTACAAATTTCTTTTATATGTTGCAATTTTATTGTTGTCTACCACTCTCCCTGGCAGCTCATTCAGTACGTGCACCATCCTCTGTGTGGAAGATATTCATCTTCGATGTCTTTTAGGTATTTTCTCTTTCACTTCATATTTATTCCATCAGTTATGTACACCTCTACATCGGGGTAAATACCTTGGCTACTCACCTTCCCTGAACCCCTCATGGTTTTACAAACATTTGTAAAGTCAAGTCTCAGCTACCACGCCCAAAGGAAATTCGATGAACAACGATAAAAATACCTCTGCTATCGTAACAGCCACTAATTTTCCACAATGTTCTGGGATACACTGGTTCAGAACCTAGGACCTTTCTGTACCTTTGTGTTTTAGAACTGCCAACGCCACCTTTTCTGTAATGAGGACACTTTGCAATACATCACTGTTTCTTTTCGTTTGTTTCCTAGTCTTTGTCCACAGTACTCTCTGACACGGAAGCTTCATTTAGGGTCTCGGATACCGCCTGTGATTCCACACGTGGATGGTCACGTTGATCTTTGAGGGATCCTATTGTCTCTCTACTTTTTTTTTGTAATACGTGCTGTAGAATCTCTTTGGATTCACCTTAGCCTTATCTGCCAAAGCTATCTCATTCCTGTGTTTTGCTTCTCAGCTTATCCAGCCAATCGTTATTTCTCAACACTCCTGTATCAGGAGCGTTTTGGTCAATCTTTGGTCCAATTGCGGTTTCAGAACATGCTTCCAAAAGCAGGATGATCACAACTGTACGCAGTACTCCAAATGGAGACCCAG
>NW_025205603.1:0-10702 GCF_004010195.1 Chiloscyllium plagiosum | reverse complement strand
ATAAGAAATAATGAATGAAATTTTAAAAAAACACAGCATTTTTACAAAGTCTAAGTTAAATTGCTGTCTAATTATTGTAACTGATAAATGCCTTTATATCTGACAGATAAATTGACTTAATATTTTTAATGCACTTTGCTCTGATGTTGATTGGATATTCATTAAGATTAAGAAACTGAAAAGTAAAGCATAAAACTTAGCTGGATGGTGTGAAAAAATCATTCAGCAACAATTGAAAAACAAATTGTTCAAAAATGCAGGCAATGCAAGAGTTATATGCTTCCAACAGTTTTCTTGAAGAGTCATGTCGATTTTGTTAATGTAATTTTTATCACAATAAATGTTTCAATATTTCTTTTTCAGAATTAGGAGGAAAAGAATTAGGCCATGAAAGTGACTATTATTGTGAACAAAATATAGTGTCAATGACATTTGGTACGGAAAGGAATTCTCATAATTGTGTGACATATATTCACTGACAACTAACATGGAAGGAAAAGGAAAATTGTCAACATTTCCAAGCAATTTTTTTCTTATAATGAAATTAAAATAAAAATTATTTTGGAGGGCATATGGTTTGAAAAAAAGAAACAATCACATCATGTGACATTTGAGCTGAAGACTAGTTCCCGTTTCCTCCATTGTAGTCTTCACAATAATTTAAAAATTATTGTTGGTTGAGCTAAAGAACAAATGGATATAATCAAATTGTTTTCTTGTACACCAAAAAAAAAACAAATGCAAAGCAATATTATCATGAAAACTATATCGCTCTGAATGTAATCAATTCACACACAATAAATGTATGTATTGAATTGAAATGTCATCATAGCTGTAGAAGTATTTTCACCTGACAGAGAATGAAGACTCTGGAAGTAGGCTGAGTTCAGGCATGTGGAAGATGTTTACTCATGCAGCAACCAGTTAATGAAGGGATCATCCCTCGAGGCCAATCTCGGAAGGGAGATCCATCACACACTGTAACATGTACAATAAAAATAACCCCTTTATGGTTTGGAGATGCCGGTGTTGGGACTGGGGTGTACAAAGTTAAAAATCACACAACACCAGGTTATAGTCCAACAGGTTTAATCGGAAGCATACTAGCTTTCGGAGCGACGCTCCTTCATCAGGTAATTGTGGAGGGCTCGATCGTAACACAGAATTTATAGCAATTATACCGAATTATATAGAATTATCCAGAATTTTTGCTATAAATTCTGTGTTACGATCGAGCCCTCCACAATCACCTGATGAAGGAGCGTCGCTCCGAAAGCTAGTGTGCTTCCATTTAAACCTGTTGGACTATAACCTGGTGTTGTGTGATTTTTAGAATTTTTATGGACTTTCTGCATCACAATGGCCACATGCAATGTGGTTGTAACCTCTCCTCCTCATCCAGACACCCAATTCAAACACATAATCGCAGATGGACATTCTAATGGACATTCTTAAATTCCTTTCATCTCGTGTTGTTTAACAGCTACTATAATCTCCAGACTTTGGGATCTTTCCACACATCTTATTAATTCAGATTCGAAAGTTATTCCTGCACTCCCTCGGGCCTCTCAGGATGCCTTATCAGTTGGGACATTTTGAATTCTGCTGTTCATTATATTTTATTTTATCAAAGTCAATTACTCCTCATATTGTTCACTCTCCTAATTATATATGTACAAAGAAATACAAAAGACAGTTAGTTTTGACTTACTTGCTATAAGATTAGTAATATGACTTGTGTTATAAAGTTCGATACATTGTGTAAAATTATACAGCTACTCTTACTGTCAGGACTTTATAATTAATGGGCAGTCAACATCATACCTTGAAGTTCATTCCTAAAACTAGCTACCTGCACAACTAAGTCTAAATGCTTTTCTATAATGTTTTTGATAGGCATTGGTTACATTTATCTAATTATGTTACAAATTACCCCAATGATTCTCAAGAATCTGTACTTAGAACCTTTGTTTAATATTCTGAGTAACTTTAAAATAATAACTATTTCTGACAAACAAACTCTTCTGTTGCCACGATAGCTGATTAGAAATCTAATATAGCTGCCTATCATATGTAAAAATGAACAACATTTTTTGGAGTGTAATGGGTGGCACGGTGGCACAGTGGTTAGCACTGCTGCCTCACACCGCCAGAGACCCGGTTTCAACTCCCGCCTCAGGCGACTGACTGTGTGGAGTTTGCACGTTCTCCCCGTGTCTGCGTGGGTTTCCTCCGGGTGCTCCGGTTTCCTCCCACAGTCCAAAGAAGTGCAGGTCAGGTAAATTGGCCATGCTAAATTGCCCGTAGTGTTAGGTAATGGGTAAATATAGGGTATGGGTGGGTTGCGCTTCGGGTGGGGGGCGGTGTGGACTTGTTCGACCGAAGGGCCTTTTTCCACACTGTAAGTAATCTAATCTAATTCAAATTAGAAAGGAACAGATGTTATCTGTGAGTGTTGGATCGGGGCTCATTAGTTAGTTTGTTTTTGTGTTGACCTGGAATGAGAGAACTATTATTCCTTTCCCCTACATTATTCCTAAGAAATAATGGATTAAATTAAAATGTGAATTTGACAGTGGTTTGTTACAAAACCTAAACTGAATTAGTGTGATTTTTTGGAATGACAATGAATTGATAACTAATGTTATAACTTTGGCAAAGTAAATGATTCAATATTTCCAAACAGGTTTGTTCTGATGTTGATTAGATGTTTCTTAATCTGTCCGCTGAGAATACAAATTCTGCCATGATGATGTGAAAAGATATTAGACATTCAGTGAACCCTGATCAGAAATGGTTTGTCATTCAAAATCCTCAGATCTTCAAGATTTATATACTTGGTTTCTTAGTTTTTCTTCTGGAGAAATATAATATATAATAAGAACAAATTCTGCATTGTATTTAATTCAAGCAATTTTTCATCTCATCAATATTTAGACATTTGAGTCAGAATTATAAAGAAAATAAGTCAATAAGGAAGATTTATTTTCACAGAAACATACAGTCAACAGCATTTATCAATGTATTTGTTTCAATATTGTTTCTGAATAAACAGATAAATACATTTAATGGGGATCTGTTGACAAATGTAATGAGCGACAATTACAATTTTGTCATAATTTTTGGATTGGAAACCTATCAGAAAAAGATTCCTATATTTAAGACTTGCTTCATCTCGATACATTTTACGAGTCGTATCCTCAGTCATAAGTCATAAGGTGTCATCATTGGTCTGGGAAAGATGTAGTGTGTAAATTATAATAAGGTGTCTCTTGCATATCTTTGGATCCGGTGGGACTGTGATGTTTGCTGTGATTTTTCATCCTGAGAACAATAAGGCATGTACAAAGTGTTTTTCACCGAACAGTAATTAAGTGGTCTTGAAGACCATTACGAGTACTTTGATTTCAATAATATTGAGCGGATTTCCATGATCTGGGAAATGTTTCACAACATTTTACCAAAATTCTGGATTCTAAGCATTAAATGGGTTTCGTGCAAACACCCTTCACTCGTCGTCATTCTCAAGCGAGACTCAGGCACTGGCTGCAAGTTAAGGTGCCCGGAAGTCTGCTTCAACCTCTCCAAAACACAACTCTCGGGCTGGTTGTAACTGGATCTCCAGAAACATTGTGAGCTCTTTAACCGGGCTTTCCACTGTTTTTTTTGGAACTGGTTATTTTGTCTAATGTTTGCTTTAGTTTGACCTTTTTCCCTCTGATTTCTCAAGCTTTAGGAATAATTAGAATGTTCAATTATGGGCGACAGGTCACTTGACCTTAGTAGACAGGTAAATATGGTTCACTTATTGTTTAAATAACGAATGGAGAATGAATCTTTGCATTTTAACAAATAAAAGTTTCAATTTTTTCAGTGGTTTACAATGACATTGATTAGGTACTCATTAAAAGAGGTCAACTGACAATTATAAGCTATTTGCAGGATTATTGAATTGAAAATGGATACAGACGTGCAGAGATTTCTTTTTCGGAGGCATTGCTTTTTCATTCAAAATCATGGCTTTTCAAGAGGTCTATGCAGCTATTAATTGGTTCTCTTGTCCAGATACTAATTTATAATTCATATCGCTTTTATTGTGCCCAGAGTTTTGAGATTTGTATCAGGTTAAGAAGAAAACGAGGAGCTATTAAAATGAGAACTTGAGTGAATAGAAAGCACAGTAAATTTATATTACAGAGGAAAAAGAGAGTATTAGCTCCAAATAAGCAGACAAATATTTTTTATGTCGAAAGTGTGGTGGTGGAAAAGCACAGCATCCATGGAGCCGGAGATTCAAGATAGAACATAGAACAATACAGCACAGAACAGGCCCTTCGGCCCACGATGTTGTGCCGAACATTTGTCCTAGCTTAAGCACCCATCCATGTATCTGTCCAATTGCCGCTTAAACGTCACCAATGATCTGACTCTGCCACTCCCACAGGCAGCGCATTCCGTGCCCCCATCACTCTCTGGGTAAAGAACTTACCCCTGACATCCCCCCTATACCTTCCACCCTTCACCTTAAATTTATGTCCCTTGTAACACTCTGTTGTACCCAGGGGAAAGGGCTCTGACTGTCTACTCTAACTATTCTTCTGATCATCTTATAAACCTCTATCAAGTCACCCCTCATCCTTCACTGTTCCAATGAGAAAAGGCCTAGCACTCTCAACCTATCCTCGTACGACCTATTTTCCATTCCAGGCAACATCCTGGTAAATCTTCTCTGCACCCTCTCCAAAGCTCCCACATCTTTCCTAAAGTGAGGCGACCAGAAATGCACACAGTACTCCAAATGTGGCCTAAACAAAGTCCTGTACAGTTGCAACATCACTTCACAACTCTTGAATTCAATCCCTCTGCTAATGAACGATAATACTCCATAGGCCTTCTTACAAACTCTATCCACCTGAGTGGACTCCCTCTTCCAAGTCATTAATAAAAATTACAAACAGCAGAGGACCCAGAACTGATCCCTGCAGAACTCCACTTGTAACTGGGCTCCAGGCTGAATATTTACCATCTACCACCACTCTCTGACTTCGACCAGTTAGCCAGTTTTCTATCCAACTGGCCAAATTTCCCTCTATCCCATGCCTCCTGGCTTTCTGCATAAACCTACCATGAGGAACCTTATCAAATGCCTTACTAAAATCCATGTACACTACATCCACTGCTCTACCCTCATCCACATGCTTGGTCACATTCTCAAAGAATTCAATAAGACAATGAAGGCTTATGCCTGAAACGTGGTTTCTGCTGGTCCTCAGATGCTGCCTGACATATTTTGCTATTCCAGCACCACATTCTTGACTCTGATCTCCAGCATCTGCTTTCCCTCACTTTCTCCAAATATTTGTAATGGACATGAACAGAAAATGGTAGCCTTGGCAGTTGTACAAAACCAAATTTACACTTTCTTTTTGCAATATTTGGACTGAAAATTGTTTTTGATCATGCAACACATCAGATGTGTTACATGAACATCTCTTCCGTTAGAATCCCTGACCATTCATACTAAAGAACAACCACTGCTTTGACCATTCATTATCGTGTGTAATTACTGAACTGAAATCCCACAGGACAACGGCTGCATTTATTGGAGGGAATGATAACAGATCCTTACTGTGGCAGGGGGGATTGATCTCAGGAACAATCGGATAGTTACTTGATTATTCCACTAAACAGTAATTAGCTGGTCATGAAGACATTTGTGTGGCCTCATGTTTAGTGTTTTGTGTGAGCAAAGATTTAATAAATATTGAGATATTTTACAAGATTTAGGAACACTGATAATCAAGTGTTAAATGTATTAACTGAAGTCAATTTGAAAAAAGTTAGAATTGCTTAGAGAAACGCAATTAAACTATTGTAGAATCCCTGTTAGCACAGTGTGGTAACAGGTAATTTCATTGAAAAAAATGACCCTCCAAAGAGTAACCTATCCAAACACTTTCCCAACCATATTCCTCTGCATTTACTGCTGACTAACATACACATCCCTGAACACAATGTGCAATTTAGCATGGCCAGCTCACCTAACCTGCACATCTTTGGATTGTTGGAGGAAACCACAGCAAAGTCACATAGACTTGGGGAGAATGGGCAAAGTACACAAAGACAGTCACTGAGGATGGGATCAAACCGAGATCCCTGGCACTGTGAGGCAGCAGTGTTAATGACTGAGCCACTGTGCAACTATATGCAATAAGTAAAATCAGTGAGAGTTTTGCAAAGACAAATTTCAAATAAACACCCTCCGCTATTGTCAAAGCATTTAAAATTTGCATTCAATACGAATAGATGAATGGAAAACAAAAAAAAAACAAATGTCCAACAATTCACAAATGAAACATAATTAGAAATTTAATTTGATCAAAGGTCATTGTGAGAGGTAATTTCGGTTAAAACTTTAAGATGTGCCTGGACCACAGGCTGATCTATAATAAAAGACAAAACTTTTGTTTCTTTTCTAACAACCATTTTATATACTCAAAAGTAGAATAGTTTAAATTGTGCAGAATGCTGACAATTTGTGAGCGATAGTAAAAACAAGCAGGCTCTTGATTAATGAAGCCATTCACACAGCTGTGAAGGATGAGTCCTTGACTGATAAGACTCCAGGATGGGGGAACGACTTGAGACATCTGTTTCAAATTAAAGCCTTTGACTGATAAGACTACAGGGTGAGAAAAACAACAAACTTTGGAGACTCTGGAGCCTTTTGTTGCAGACTTTGTGATAAAAATAATGATGTTTTTAAGAATGTGAACCTCATGGCTTGTTGGAGCCAAGGAGAGGAGGGACTTGTGCTATATATAATGGAGACTTTGTAAGCCTCAGCGCGCCTTTTCTTTAAGGGTGCCCGACTCTGCAGACTTGACTTGTTAATAAAACTTTGTTTTCCTGAATTTGTCTAGAGCGATTATTGAGAAGCGATTTTCGTTTCTAACAGTCATTCTAATATTTAGATGAATTGCAATTTTTAACAACAAATGTAGGTAATTAGCTGACTAATGAATAATTGGAAGTGGCATATGTTTACTTTACAGACGAAGAAAGCGACTTGTGTTCCCCCCTTGTAACACGGCAAAATAACAATGTGAATGTCCGAAATGTTTGAATCAAGCTCTTTCGAACAAAAAACTGATAACTTACGATCACTTAGCCTTTTCATCTTTAAGACCGCAACATTCTCAAATATTTTTCAGGAATTTAGAACCAGCAGAACTAGTTAATTTCTTTTCCTGGGAACCCGAAGAAGACAATAAACAGCAGATACTGTGAATAAGTCATTCAATGCGAACATTCAACTGAAGACAACATTCCTTCTTTCTAAAAATGTTTAACTTCCAAAAATTCAAAATTTATTGTCATTGTTGAATGAAACAATAAAGAGATGCTGATGCTTTTTCATTGGGTTTTGTTGCATTAAAATTCTTAAGTCTTACGTGTTAGCATTGAAGTGAAATATATTTACATTAATACAACGATGTTTCAACAGGTAAAATAAATATTGATTACAATGAATGAGAGAATGTACACTGCAATACATATGAAGAATTAACATGATTCAATATTTCAAAAGCACTTTGCTGTGATGTCGATTGAATATTTATTAAGATCAGTAAACTAAGGAATAAAACACAGTAGCTAGCTTTACGTATTAAAGAAAAAATGAGACATTCAGTGATTATTGAACAAAATTCTTTTCTGAACTCAAAAATATATGCAATATACAAATTGTGAATTTATTTCCACTGGATTCCTTGTAGAGATGGTAAGTTGATTAATATTGGAATCAAAGTATCAGAATTAGGAAGAGAATGAATAGATCATGAAAATGAGCATGAAACTAAACAAACAATGAAGTCACTGCTGGGTGGTATATAAAGCGATTGTAATAATTGTGCCATTATTGTACAATGATGAATAATGTTGGAATTGAAACAACAAAAAATTCAACACTTCTTACAATGCAATGAAAGCAATAATCATTTTGTAGCACGCATGATTGGAAACAGCAGTCTTTTAATATGCCATACAGTGAAGACTAACCTTTTTGCAAAAACGTAAGAAGTTCATAAGTTCAAAATGTAGCGTTTGTTGAATTTGCCACAAAAATTGTTATAATTTGAACTGTCTCTTGCACACACACAAAGAAGAGGAGCTTAAAGATTGTTAGAATATTTAAAAAATTGTTTCCAATGTTATTGTATTACAGTCAATATCCATGACAAATTAGAATTATTGATTTAAACAACATAAATGGTCGTTAACGATGGAACTGAAATATAAGATATCAAATGCACTTACTGAATGGAATAGTAAATAAATGCTTACTATTGTCATTAGTCTCGGAAACATTAAGATACTTAGGTTGTTCTACTGAACAGTAATCAGCTGATTATGAATATCTTTGTGTCGCTTTATGTGCACTGTTTTGTGTGAACATTGACTTCAAGAACATTGAGATATTTACATGAATTAGGAATAGATTAATAATTGCCTGTTAAGGATCTTATTTAAGATTAGACTTTTTAAATAGTTAATATAATTGCTGAGCAAAACACACTTCAGACATCATGCATTAAATGAGATAAGTGATTGTGAGAAACGAAGTTTAGTCACTTCAATAACTTCAGTCTGAAACAAGACCTGAATCAGTAGTATCGTTTATTACGCTGTTGCAAGAGGGGTGTGGTATCCACTGTCCACAAGGCACACACACACACACTGAATTTAACGAGTACACAATATTTATGTAATTCGTTTCTCTTCCCTCCTCCCATTGCTCCTCGCCTGTTTACATCTGTTTCTAATCTAAACCTGACTGTTTATCTCTGAACACATCCAGCCTCGTCCCCGAAAAAATGTTTATTTCTGGCCTCACAAGACCGTTTGACCACCCCCCTTTGTGGTCTTATTGTTATTTATCCTTCTTCACTGCCATCTATTTCCGTGCTCACCAAAGCATAATTTCCTTTTATTCTTTATTTACACCGAGCCTTATGACCTTTGGATGGTGTTTTTTTTTTTGTTCCTGCTGAAGCGGGAAACAGATGCTTGTAACTGTTTGTACAGGCATATCTATCTTAACCTACAGCCCCTCCCCTCAAAGCACCTTAACTATTTGTCTATAACATCTACCACTATTTGCAGACACATTTCATTCTCATATGCACATTTTAGCTAATGCAAAAGCAATTATATATTCCCTTCACATAGTTTTCATGCTTGTTAAGTCAGCTCTTGGCTGAAACAATTATACATTGGTGTGAGTTCATTTACCTTGAATAAATAATTATGATTGCAGAAGTAACACTGCTTTACCTATATCCCACAGTGATAAAAATGCAAAGTCAAATTTCAAATGAATTCACTTGGATATTTTCACAGCAGTTCAATTTCACATTCAATATAAATAGGCGAGTGGAAAACGAAAAACAAATTTCACACAATTCATAAACAGATCAATAATTAAAAATTGGTAAATAAAAGGAATTGGCATTTGTTTATTTGACTGAACAAGAAATTTATTTTTTCTTCTCATTTTTATAGCACTGGAGCATCAAGTTCTATGTCCTGTTTGAACTCAGCTCTTCAGAACAAAAGAAAATAAATTAATGTCATTACTATGTATATTTCATCTGAATGACTGCAACATTCTCAAATATTTTCCAATGAATATTGATTGAATGGAATTAGATACATTCTGTTATTAGTGACTTGAAGAAAATAAATAGCAAATACTGTGATTATTGGAATGAACAACAGATGGGAGCATATCTAATATTGAATTGAAAGGCAATTCAATTGATTCTTAGATATTTTCTAATCAACATTCAGAGCTGTTCTGGCACAACTCTGTGCAAGGTGGGAATTGAAACTATACCTCCTGGTCTGGTAACAGAGACACTAGCAGAGCTGCACAACATTCCTTCATAATGTTCCCAACCAGGTTGGGCAGGTCTACAATCACATGCTCACTGTGGTTACTCAAGTGAAAATTAATCAGATGCTTATTGTGATAATTGGATTGGAATTAAATGGATGGATCCTGTGTGTAATGTACTTAAAATTAAATAGTAATTTACAATAATGATGGGAGTTAACATATGTCTTAATTAAATATGATTTTTATGATAATTTGTGGAATGACAACTTGACAGATTTGTGTGATTACTGTAAAATGATAAATAAAAATGAATACAATCATTCTACATGTTCATAATAGTTTCTCATTTTATGAAACGTAACGTAATTTTTTTTTGTTCTACACGTAAATTGGAACAAAATGATGAATTGGTCAGTCAATGTGACTATTCAGCTGAAGACAACTTTCATTGTTTCTGAAAAGGTCTGGTTTCTAAGAAGCCACAATTTCCCGTGATTGTTTAATGAAACAAGAAAGATGTCAATCCTTTTTTAGTGTACTTCAAAAAAATTCATCGGAATTTAAATAATTTTGCACAAGAAAAATATTCAACTATTATTGTGATTAGAAGCACAATAAATGTTAATATTGAAGTGAATTGTAATCAAATCATTTCAGAAGTGTTTCCAAGTTTAAAATGAAAAGCAATATTCACAATGATTGAGAGATTGTACATTGCTAAGTCCTTGCAATAGTTATTATATGGAACCATAATTCCACATTTACATTTTTGCCAAATTGAACAATTATTCAATATTAGCA